>NC_081405.1:249334972-249634972 GCF_030272615.1 Cryptomeria japonica
ACTGAGGCTGGACATGGTAAGGGAGAGCACGATGGTGTAGGAGCATGTGTGAAAAGAGCCCTAGGCAGGGAAGAATTGAAGTACGAAGGTGGTGCTAAGTTGGTAGATGCAGAAACAATTGTACGATGGTGTAAGTCTATGATGGGTCGAGGTAATCCAGGTACGTCATTGGTTCGTAGATAGTTTTGGTTGATTACTGAATCTAACATTGAAAACTATCTAGATTGTTGTACAGTTGCAGGATCAAGTGACATGCACTCATTTATGAGTTTAAATTCAAGTTCACTGGTAATTTATACGAGACAGATGGTATGTTTTTTCTCTTCATGCATGTACTGTCTGTGGGAAGAATGTGAATCAAAAGAGTGGGTTGACAAATGGTCTTGTAGACCATTGGTTCCCACTAATTCATATCAAAATCCCAAAGCACTACAATTGAGCCGAATGGAGACATCATTTGACTTTGACCATGTATCTGACCTAGTGGATTCAAGTGATTTTTTGAGTTAATTTTTTTCAAGTATTCTTTTTGGTTCATTTTGTTGTACATCATACTTTATTTTTGGTATTAATTAACACTTTATAAAATGTAGGTCATGTGTATGCAGTTGTTGCAGAAGAGAACAATGAAGAAGGAATAAATTACTATTTGTGTCATTGTGTTGAGCCTAAAAGAAAATTGACAACCATAATCATTGATGGAGAGGGTATTGAGTACCCAATAGGGTCTGTTGTCATGATAGGAACATGACTTTGGAGATACCCTATCAAGAATTATGATGTTTGGTTGTTCGAGGACTTTGAAACACACAAACATATTCTTCATTTGTCTAACCTTGTTGTTGCAACAAATATTAATTTGATGAAGTATCGTGGTGGACCTCATAATAAGATTATATGGAAAGTTTGTGAATCTGACCATGAGGCAATACTTGACACAATATGGGTTAGAGCCGATCTTGAAGGCTCACTTGATTGATTCTATGGTTCAAAGTAGAATTATTTTGAGAATTTTGAATAAATGGTCGACGAATTGTTCTATATTCATTTTTTGTATATATAAATGCCCATGAGCTGATTTTTACATGTTTAGGGGCATAATTTTGTATATTTAAGTGGCAAGGAGCTGACTTGTACATATGTACATGCCAAATTTTGTATATTAAAATGGCAATGAGCTGAATCGTACATATTGTAATGCCAAATTTTGTATAAAAGCCCATGAGATGATTTGTATATTGAAATGGCGATGAGATGAATTGCATATATTGTAATGCCAAATTTTGTATAAAAGCCCATGAGATTATTTGTAAGACAATTTTTTGTATAATCAAATAGCCAAGAGCTGATTTGACCATATTTAGAGGCAAATTTTTGAATAATATGTGACAATGTTTTGTGACTATTTTGTGTGTCAATGTTTTGTGACTATGTTTTGAGTATATGTGATGTGTCCCTAGTCAATCATAAGCATTCTTGAATCTTGTATAATCATGGATAGTTATTTGAGTCATTTTCAGGTCATAGGGGTCATAGATTGAGACTAGATACAATTTGAGCAAAAATTGTCATTGTTGTCAAAAAAATTCTCAAAAAAGTGGTCAAGCAACTTCTCCATTGCATCGGTAGGGTATGAATCTCAACATGCTAGTGCTTTGGGATGCATGACAAGGACATGCCTAGCATAAACTTGCCCACCCAGACACACCCACGATGTCGGTTTGTGCACATGAGGAACATAATCAATTCTTGCAACATAATCAATTCTAGCCAATCTTGCAACTTTTCCTTGCAAGCAACTGATGATTTTTTGAGTAGGCAAAAAAATGCTACTAATTGAAAATGGCTCCGAGTCATCGATAACCGAGATAGTTCATTGTAGAGGAGCCTAACGCAACCCCACGGGATCAAACAAATTGACCGTATGTGTCATGGATTGGAAGAAATAGTTTGTCAAATTTTGATAATTTTTTGGACTCAAGGCACTTGAGAGATCTCATCGGTAGGGTATGACTCTCGACATTCTGGTTCTTTGGGATGCATGATAGGGCCATGCCTATCATAAATATGCCCACCTAGATTCACTCATGATGTTGGTTTATGCACATGAGGAACATAATCAATTCTAGCCAATCTTGCAACTTTTCCTTGCAAGCAACTGACAGTTTTTTGAGTAGGTGAAAAAATACTACTAATTGAAAATGGCTCTGAGTCGTTCAAAACTGAGAAAGGCCATTGTAGAGGAGCCTCACATGACCTCACGGGATCAAACAAATCGACCGTATGTGTCATGGATTGGAAGAAATAGTTCGTGAAATTTTGATAATTTTTTGGACTCAAGGCACTTGAGAGATTGCATCGGTAAGGTATGACTCTCGATGTTCTGGTGCTTTCGGATGCATGACAAGGCCATGCATAGTGTAAACCTGCCCACTCAGATGCACTTGCAATGTCAAATTGTGCACATGAGGAACATAATCAATTCTAGCCAATCTTGCAACTTTTCCTTGCAAGTAATTGACAGTTTTTTTAGCAGGCGAAAAAATGCTACTAATTGAAAATGGCTTCGAGTCATCAAAAACAGAGATAGGAAATTGTAGAGGAGCCTCACGCAATGCCACAAGATCAAACAAATCAAGTGTATGTGTTGTGGATTGGAAGAAAGAGTCCGTCAGTTTTTGATAGTTTTTTGGACTCAGGGCACTTGAGAGATCGCACCGGTAGGGTATGACTATCGACGTTCTGGTGCTTTGGGATGCATGATAGGGCCATTCCTAACTTAAACATGCCCACCTAGATGTGCTCATGATGTTGGTTTGTGCACACAAGGAACATAATCAATTCTAGCCAATCTTGCAACTTTTCCTTGTAAGCAACTAACGGTTTTTTGAGCAGGCGAAAAAATGCTACTAATTAAAAATGGCTTCGAGTCTTCAAAAACCAAGATAGGCCATTGTAGAGGAGCCTCACGCGACCCCACGAGATCAAACAGATCGACCGTATGTGTCATGGATTGGAAGAAACCATCCATCAAATTTTGACAATTTTTTGGACTCAGGGCACTTGAGAGATCGCACCGGTAGGGTATGACTCTCGATGTTCTGGTGCTTTGGGATACACAACAGGGCCATGCATAGCATAAACCTGCCCACCCATATGCACTTGTGACGTCGGTTTGTGCACACAAGGAACAGAATCAATTCTATCCAATCTTGCAACTTTTCCTTGCAACAACTAACGGTTTTTTGAGTAGACGAAAAAATGCTACTAATTGAAAATGGCTTCGATTCATCAAAAATTGAGATAGACCATTGTAGAGGAGCCTCATGAGACCCCATGAGATCAAATAGATTGACCATATGTATCATGGATTGGAAGAAATAGTCCGTCAAATTTTGACAATTTTTTGGACTTGGGGCACTTGAGAGATCGCACCGGTAGGGTATGACTCTCAATGTTCTGGTACTTTGGGATGCATGATAGGGCCATGCCTAGCATAAACCTAGCCACCCAGACGTGCTCGCGACATCGGTGTGTGCACATGAGGAACAAAATTTGACCATTGCGAGTGTGAGGGTGCTCTCGCATCAAACACATTGTTGTTTATATTCATATTGTCGATTTTTGTTGTTTATATTCATATTGTTAATTACATATGAAAATATTCATTTAAATTTATAAAAGGGCAGCCACCAAATACAATGAATACACAATAATGAACTGAATACAAGGAGTTTTGTAGGGTTAATTCAACATTTTAGAAATTTTATCAAATCATATTCCATGATTGCAATGCTTTATATCATATATTTTGGTTGTTTATATTCATATTGTTGATTACATATGCAAATATTCATTTAAATTTATAAAAGGACAACCATAAAATACAACGAATAAAAAATAATGAACTCATTACACATTTATTAGATTGAATATCAATATTTATATATATAAAGAAAGGCATGTCTGCCAAGTCAATACAAGTATTACAAAAATGTGGCATATGCCATGTCCAAATCGATATAAAATAAAAATGTAGAATATATCTACATGTATTGGTCATTCTATGGCCAAAACTAACACTATATGATCCTAAAATTGTGGTGGATCATCAAAATCAAGCCTCTTCGGCGCAGTACACGGCTCTGTAGATGGCTGCAAAACCACAATTCAAAAGCCAAGTTAGAATTCTTTTGTAGAAAATAGTTCACAATTAACATCATAACTATGCATTTAACTTTAATTCATTTGCAATTGAAATGTAGATTACCTCATCGGTTGATCCAGGAGCTAATCTCTTCGCTCTCCTTTCCTTCTCACTCTTAGGAGTTTTCTTGAAGACATACTTAAATTGATCCACGTTATGGCTGTACAGCAAAGGAGTCTATTGTAGATTAAATGTACAATTAATACAATGTACTAACATAAATATATCAAAAACACTTAAAAGCTATAATATAGAGAACAATGACGTACCTTTCCTTGAGATGCTTCTCCAATGGACTGAGGATGGCTCACCATCGATGTAGAAACTAATGCTATTACCTATACAAAAAATATACAAAGATTAAATACAATTAATATAATGATAAGTATTGAAGGTTGAAAACAATTAATTTTACATATCAAACAAAAGTGTACCAGATCTTGAGATGCTTCTCCAGTGCAAGGAGGAGGGTTTGCCATTGACGAAATAGGTATGGATATTTCCTGTATGAAAAAATTATAAGATTATAATAGATCACAAGTTCACATGTATGCATGCATATAATCATGAAATCAAGAAAATAAAGTAGAGATACATACCTCTGCCCTCTCTTGATCCGTGAGCAAATCAGGTGCATTCAACATATCCACAAAGCTCAATGGCCACTGTACATGTAAAATAGACAAAAAACACTAATCAATCTACAAACCCCAACTAATAATTGATTTCAAAAATTTCAAACAATTGTACAACTAAAAATATGTTCAATTACCTTCTTCACACGTTTTGGCATCTTCGAGGAATTCTTTTTCTTAGGACAAGCCCTAGACGTGAAGGGGGTACCCTAAAAACACAAAATTAACATGAGATATTAGTACGGATAATAAATTAAACATAATTTTAAAAATCTAAAATGAAATGACATGCATATTTCATCAAAACAATACATAAAAAGAGTTGTACAAAATATGATACCGTATAGCCTTGTAGGCCAAAATCGATCACTGAGAGCATGATTTCATCAATCTGGGACATTTTGTCCCCTGTCAACACCTACAAACCAGAAATTGGACCAAGCATTAAAGATAGTTAGTATATCTTGTATTTTTTTGAATTCAAAGTGTACTATTCTATTTTAACATGTTACAAAATTTATACCTCAGGCATCGAAGTTGCAGTTATGGTAACTAGGGGAGGTGTATGGGATACCGCTGCTGCATCCTGAAATGCATATTATTTGTTATGAATTCAAATCAACACACTTGTATCTATGGCTCATGGGCAAACACCATGTCCATCAACTCATCTGTCAGCACGACATCCTCAACCGTATGAGCCTGACATCTACAACTGTAAATCGTGCACAGATGATATGAGTATCCATCTACACCGGCTGCATCATCTATCCTCGAGCACATCCTTGAGCAATGGAAACACATATGCTCGATGGATTCTTTGTTGCCCTCTAATGACTCATCATCTAATACAACAGGGTGTGGTAATGATGTCCCATGCTGGATGATGGCACCAGTCAATGTTGTGGCCACCTGAAGAGTCTGTAGCTCCATCGACTCTTTTAGCTCTAATGGGATAGCCTGATGCACCTTGGGTTTGGGTGTTGGGGGTGGCGACTCTCCACGGCTAATCATCTATGGGCTCCAAGTCTATCTTGGGTAGAGCCACCACCTCTACCATGAAACTCTCTCATGTCAAAATAGTTTGGTCGCACATTGAGCACAAACTCACAATATATTTTTCTCAAAAAATAAAATGGCATCTCATAATTATTACAAGGTGGATCATCAAAGACCATCCACCACCTCTGCCAAAAAAGATTCTTAATCTTCACATTGGTACACCAATGTATGGGAAACCTCTTTGCATTAAGAGGTAATGACTGACCAGTTTTGGGATCAACAAAAAGAGCACATATTTCTTGTTTAGAATTTTTTTTTTTTTTTTACTCCATCGTATGATAGCCCATTGGCATAGAATTGACGACACCTATCCCTAAAGCTTCCCCATTTGGTAATTTATGTGGAAATAGCTATAGCACCAATAGCTAATGTTTCTAGGCTAGTGGTGAGGGATTGATGATGGTCATGTTTAGAAGTTTTCAATTTTATAATTAGTCTATTGATTTTACAAGTATTTTGTCCTAACTAATTAATTAATTCTTCCTGTGTTTCGGCTGTGCGGTCAAAAGGAGGAATTGAGGGTTGTTCTTGTGTGTTTTCAAGAGGTGCATTTGGTTGTTCTTGTGGGTTTTCAGGAGGTGCATTTGGTTGTTCTTGTTCTGGATTAGAAGAATCTGGTTTTTTAAACAAAAAATGAAAAAACCTAATCAAAATTAATGAAATTAAATTCAAAATATAAAACAAAATGCATAAACCAAAAACAAAGACAAAAATAAACAAAAACTAACCTTGATCCATAGCTTGGAGGACAAATTTAGCACCCTGTTTGTAGTTTAGGTTAGAAAATGGGGAAAAAATGAAGTAAAAAATGCGCTTTATGGGTAAATGAGACCTAGTTTTTTTAAAAACGTTTGTTAACAGGCATCGCGTATGCAGTTTTATTTGGATTATTATTGCATACGCGCTCATTTTCCTATAAGCAGCGTGTACACGCTAATTTTCCTAGGCGTAGCGCGTACGCGCTCATTTTCCTAAAAGCAGCACATACGCGCTACCTTTTCTAGGCTCGAGAAGAACAAACCTAAACACATACATGGGAATTTGAAATTTTAAAACCGCGTACGCACTGCCTGTTTTTCCAAGTTTTTTTGGGTGGCATCCACTTTTCTAATCACCATCTTTGTGCACATGCCTGTCTTGTAAGAGGCATTAAATTCTCTTTGAATACTTTGAAGGTTGACTTGTTGAGAGTTAGATAACCTTAAAAGTTTAACTTGTTGAAGAAGGTAGAGTCTTCAACACATTTAGAAGACTTTCTTCAAAATTTGAAGAAGTGACTCCCCCAAATTTAGGGATGTGACATGATTAGAATAATTAGGATAATTAATGAGGGGTTAGATGGGTTCTAGAATAATATTAGCATGCTAATGAAAAATGTAGGAGAATGAAATTGGAGGGAAATAGGTTTTTTAGATAAAATAAAAGATTTATTTTAGCCAAAAGGGATGCAACTTGCATTTGTAGGATTTTGCAAGTGGGGGGACTATTCAAAGATAAATAATGATTTATTTAAATGCAAATAAATTTTTAATCAAATGTAAATTTACTTAAAAGGGAAAATGGGATTTAATTAAATAAATAAGATTTATTCAATTAAATGGCTAAATGGGATCTAATAAAACCTTAGTTTAATTAATAGGTTAGGCTAGAAGAAATAGATTTTAATCAAGTGTTTAATTTTATAAATAGGTTGATTGGAAGAATACGGATATTAACTAAATCTTAGTCTAATTAATAGACGAATAAATGATGATTAATTAGTTGTGCAAGTTTTAGGTGTCTATAAATATAAGTAAATCACTTTGAATAGAGAGAATTGTTGGAAGCTTGAGTTGTTGAGTTATGTTGTCATTAACACCAACCTGTCTAGTGTTGTCGTTGACACTGTATGTGCAAGTTATGGCCAAAAACCTAAAGGTAGCTATTTATCACTTTGAGAAGTCAACAGAGTCAAACTATTTAACTATTGATGTCAGAAAAATATTCCTTGTCATTGGGAAAAATCAGCCTCATCTAAAAAAAATTAGGTCATCGAAATATGCCTACCCTCACTTGATTATTCTCCTTTTTCTTTCTAAAAATAGGGGTGACTCCAAATTTTGATGAAGTGTCAAATATATCAAAGGAACTAAGAAAGGTGAAGGGTGCTAAGGGAAGTGCTTTATAAGTGTTGGTACACAGGTTTGCATAGGTTTGTTACTACCTATGCAACGCCTACTTAGTTGCCCTTTTATCTTTGAAAGGTATTTTGACGACTCCACTTTATAAAATGATGCCCTTCTAATGATTTGTTTGAAAGATTTAATAAAAATTTGAAACAGCCCTACATGGAGTTTTTTTCAAACCTATGCTAATTTATCATGTTTGTGTGATGAGAAGAGGGTGGTATTTGTACATCGATATGAATCCATATTGTTTGACACAAGAATCCATGCCCTACAATTTTTTTTTCAAATTTTCCCATTGCTTTGATTTTTACAATTTGATAGGAAATTTAGGGGTTTTTGAGCCCCTTGAGTGCAATGGTGACGTCCATTTGGCCCTAAACTAAATATACTTTTTTATTTACCTTTAGAATATTTGGTAATTGTCACTCATCTGATACTCACCTTCTGAGGTAAAATACATTTTGGGTTGTCATTGATGGAAACTCATCTTCAAGTGTTGGTATTTCTCATCTGAAATCATTGTCTTATCTTTTTGTCTTCATTGGGCCAACTGGTATACACACTTTTCTTTACTCTTCTTAACTGGTAAGTCTTGGTACCAGTAACTTTAGGACCCGACTAAGATATTTTGGGACCTAGAAAAATCTTTTGTGGAATTGGAGGTAGCGTGTAGGCTGACATCAAATTATGATCATTAGGATAATTCATAACTTACTTTATGATCCGGAAGCCGATAGGTTTATTTTCTTATTAAGGCCGACATATTGAACAAGTTAAAAAGGTATTTAAGGGATATCACCTAGTGATGGATTTCATTATTGTGGTGATGCAATTTGTGATGTGAATAGTCGGAGATTGATGGTATGCGATTTGGTTAGCGAGTGTTAGCATTTTTGCATAGTTATATGTGCTCAATCCTAACTGGTAGCATAACAGATTATTAGATCACCGGTTCAGTCAAGGTTGGTAAAACTTAAACCAAAACTTATCCAGCATGGTCAAATGCATTATTTGAGTTTATTTTTGTTTCAAATCATTGTGTAATGTTGTGTAAGTTAGTGAGACTTCTATTTGAGCAGTAAGCTCTAGGCGGTGAGCTTGTATGCATGTTCATACCCCCTTATGTAATATTTGTATACCTTGATCAAGTATATAGATATTGTGGGTATTATCCCCACCATGGTTTTTCCCTTTGTAGGGTTTTCGACATATAAATATTGGTGTTATTGTGTTGCTTTATGTATTGATTTGTTTATGCACTTTAATTTTATATTATGTCATCTGGTTGATCAGTAATAAGTTTAGAAAGTCATTCACCAGTAGAACTAGAAGAAATAGATTTTAATCAAGTGTTTAATTTTATAAATAGGTTGATTGGAAGAATACGGATATTAACTAAACCTTAGTCTAATTAATAGATGAATAAATGATGATTAATTAGTTGTGCAAGTTTTAGGTGTCTATAAATATAAGTAAATCACTTTGAATAGAGAGAATTGTTGGAAGCTTGAGTTGTTGAGTTATGTTGTCATTAATACCAACCTGTTTGGTGTTGTCGTTGACACTGTATGTGCAAGTTATGGCCAAAAACCTAAAGGTAGCTATTTATCACTTTGAGAAGTCAACAGAGTCAAACTATTTAACTATTGATGTCAGAAAAATATTCCTTGTCATTGGGAAAAATCAGCCTCATCTAAAAAAAATTAGGTCATCGAAATATGCCTACCCTCACTTGATTATTCTCCTTTTTCTTTCTAAAAATAGCGGTGACTCCAAATTTTGATGAAGTGTCAAATATATCAAAGGAACCAAGAAAGGTGAAGGGTGCTAAGGGAAGTGCTTTATAGGTGTTGGTACATAGGTTTGCATAGGTTTGTTACTACCTATGCAATGCCTACTTAGTTGCCCTTTTATCTTTGAAAGTTATTTTGACTCCTCCACTTTATAAAATGATGCCCTTCTAATGATTTGTTTGAAAGATTTAATAAAAATTTGAAAAAGCCCTACATGGAGTTTTTTTCAAACCTATGCTAATTTATCATGTTTGTGTGATGAGAAGAGGGTGGTATTTGTACATCCATATGAATCCATATTGTTTGACACAAGAATCCATGCCCTACAATTTTTTTTTCAAATTTTCCCATTGCTTTGATTTTTACAATTTGATAGGAAATTTAGGGGTTTTTGAGCCCCTTGAGTGCAATGGTGACGTCCATTTGGCCCTAAACTAAATATAATTTTTTATTTACCTTTAGAATATTTGGTAATTGACACTTATTTGATACTCACCTTCTGAGGTAAAATACATTTTGGGTTGTCATTGATGGAAACTCATCTTCAAGTGTTGGTATTTCTCATTTAAAATCATTGTCTTATCTTTTTGTCTTCATTGGGCCAACTGGTATACACACTTTTCTTTACTCTTCTTAACTGGTAAGTCTTGGTACCGGTAACTTTAGGACCCGACTAAGATATTTTGGGACCTAGAAAAATCTTTTGTGGAATTGGAGGTAGCGTGTAGGCTGACATCAAATTATGATCATTAGGATAATTCATAACTTACTTTATGATCCGGAAGCCGATAGGTTTATTTTCTTATTAAGGCCGACATATTGAACAAGTTAAAAAGGTATTTAAGGGATATCACCTAGTGATGGATTTCATTATTGTGGTGATGCAATTTGTGATGTGAATAGTCGGAGATTGATGGTATGCGATTTGGTCAGCGAGTGTTAGCATTTTTGCATAGTTATATGTGCTCAATCCTAACTGGTAGCATAACAGATTATTAGATCACCGGTTCAGTCAAGGTTGTTAGAACTTAAACCAAAACTTATCCAGCATGGTCAAATGCATTATTTGAGTTTATTTTTGTTTCAAATCATTGTGTAATGTTGTGTAAGTTAGTGAGACTTCTATTTGAGCAGTAAGCTCTAGGCGGTGAGGTTGTATGCATGTTCATACCCCCTTATGTAATGTTTGTATAACTTGATCAGGTATATAGATATTGTGGGTATTATCCCCACCATGGTTTTTCCCTTTGTAGGGTTTTCGACATATAAATATTGGTGTTATTGTGTTGCTTTATGTATTGATTTGTTTATGCACTTTAATTTTATATTATGTCATCTGGTTGATCAGTAATAAGTTTAGAAAGTCATTCACCAGTAGAACCAGAAGAAATAGATTTTAATCAAGTGTTTAATTTTATAAATAGGATGATTGGAAGAATACGGATATTAACTAAATCTTAGTCTAATTAATAGATGAATAAATGATGATTAATTAGTTGTGCAAGTTTTAGGTGTCTATAAATATAAGTAAATCACTTTGAATAGAGAGAATTGTTGGAAGCTTGAGTTGTTGAGTTATGTTGTCATTAATACCAACCTGTTTGGTGTTGTCGTTGACACTGTATGTGCAAGTTATGGCCAAAAACCTAAAGGTAGCTATTTATCACTTTGAGAAGTCAACAGAGTCAAACTATTTAACTATTGATGTCAGAAAAATATTCCTTGTCATTGGGAAAAATCAGCCTCATCTAAAAAAAATTCAGTCATCGAAATATGCCTACCCTCACTTGATTATTCTCCTTTTTCTTTCTAAAAATAGGGGTGACTCCAAATTTTGATGAGGTGTCAAATATATCAAAGGAACCAAGAAAGGTGAAGGGTGCTAAGGGAAGTGCTTTATAGGTGTTGGTACACAGGTTTGCATAGGTTTGTTACTACCTATGCAATGCCTACTTAGTTGCCCTTTTATCTTTGAAAGTTATTTTGACTCCTCCACTTTATAAAATGATGCCCTTCTAATGATTTGTTTGAAAGATTTAATAAAAATTTGAAAAAGCCCTACATGGAGTTTTTTTCAAACCTATGCTAATTTATCATGTTTGTTTGATGAGAAGAGGGTGGTATTTGTACATCCATATGAATCCATATTGTTTGACACAAGAATCCATGCCCTACAATTTTTTTTCCAAATTTTCCCATTGCTTTGATTTTTACAATTTGATAGGAAATTTAGGGGTTTTTGAGCCCCTTGAGTGCAATGGTGACGTCCATTTGGCCCTAAACTAAATATACTTTTTTATTTACCTTTAGAATATTTGGTAATTGACACTCATCTGATACTCACCTTCTGAGGTAAAATACATTTTGGGTTGTCATTGATGGAAACTCATCTTCAAGTGTTGGTATTTCTCATCTGAAATCATTGTCTTATCTTTTTGTCTTCATTGGGCCAACTGGTATACACACTTTTCTTTACTCTTCTTAACTGGTAAGTCTTGGTACCGGTAACTTTAGGACCTGACTAAGATATTTTGGGACCTAGAAAAATCTTTTGTGGAATTGGAGGTAGCGTGTAGGCTGACATCAAATTATGATCATTAGGATAATTCATAACTTACTTTATGATCCGGAAGCCAATAGGTTTATTTTCTTATTAAGGCCGACATATTGAACAAGTTAAAAAGGTATTTAAGGGATATCACTTAGTGATGGATTTCATTATTGTGGTGATGCAATTTGTGATGTGAATAGTCAGAGATTGATGGTATGCGATTTGGTCAGCGAGTGTTAGCATTTTTGCATAGTTATATGTGCTCAATCCTAACTAGTAGCATAATAGATTATTAGATCACCGGTTCAGTCAAGGTTGTTAGAACTTAAACCAAAACTTATCCAGCATGGTCAAATGTATTATTTGAGTTTATTTTTGTTTCAAATCATTGTGTAATGTTGTGTAAGTTAGTGAGACTTCTATTTGAGCAGTAAGCTCTAGGCGGTGAGCTTGTATGCATGTTCATACCCCCTTATGTAATGTTTGTATACCTTGATCAAGTATATAGATATTGTGGGTATTATTCCCACCATGTTTTTTCCCTTTGTAGGGTTTTCCACGTATAAATATTGGTGTTATTGTGTTGCTTTATGTATTGATTTGTTTATGCAATTTAATTTTATATTATGTCATCTGGTTGATCAGTAATAAGTTTAGAAAGTCATTCACCAGTAGAACACTAATTCAGCCCCCCCCCCCCCCCCCCCCCCTTAGTGTTCTTGGATTCCAACAAGAACTTCCCTCATGAAAAGTTCCCTAGGCGAAATCGCCCCCAAAAAATAGGATCTCAAATATCAATGAAATGAAAGGCATTCCTAGGCTTTTTTCTTTGAATTTGATGAAAATTTTACCCATCTCTACTTCAATAGAAAAGGAAATTTGTGACCTTGCAAAGCTTCTGAACAAAGAAACTCTCAAAGCTTGAGAAGGGGCTTGTTGAATACACACTTTGGTACCATGTTGAATTTTGCAATAGAAGCACTTGCCAGATCAAATGGCAGACAAAACACCTTCCACAAATGAGAACTACACAAATGAATTCTATATTACTCAAAAGAAAATAATACATAATAATTACAATTTTATAATGAGGTTCTTATAAAGAAAGCAATGGGCTAAATTTAGGAGAACTATAGTGCAAACACGAGGAGCTAAAAGAGATTAACTCTAGCTAAACTAGATGCACATCTAAAGCAACTAGAAGAAAACACTCTCAAGTAAACTTAAAAAAAATCATAATTCGTTGTAAAAAAGAAATTGATAGCTAAAATGCTCTAACATTTCTTCTTTCTACAATGGATAAATATTAAAATTTATGCAACACTCACTTTACAATTTAAGGGAAGAAAAATTTCCACATACCTTATTTCTTTCCAAATGTTATTTCTAAAAATTAAGGAAAACTATTATTAGTGACCCCTCCCTTCAAGAATTCCTATATTTTTCACATGTCCTCATTCAAAAGTGAGATTATCTTGTAGATATCTCTCTTAAAGAACAATATTTATCTTTATAGTTTCTTGACATCCTCATACAATGTTCTAGATATTGGGTTTTACTCTCACATTATAGACTACAAATGAATAATAAAATAATCAATTTATAATGTAGACATGAATATTTTGTGATCTACCTATATGTGAGGTCTCACTCAAGTTGATTTAATTGTTTATCAATTTTATCTAAACATAAATTTTTCCTCATTAATCCTAGATCATCATATTTTCTCTCCATATATTTCTCCTATGTCTTATAATAATTATGTATACTCAATAAGTGAGGATTTATATGTCACTATTTTGTCATGGTGTTAAAAAATGAATAAAACAATCAAGGATGTGTATAATTCAAAATAAGATAACTCTATTCTAATTAATACTAAGCCTTGAGTGAGGGGATAAATTATTAATGAAATAAAGCGAAAACCACTTGGCCACATATATTATAAAGTAATCAAATTCATCAAAAAACTGTGTTGATAATAAATAGAAAAAATGAAATAACATAAATAGAAGCCCTTAACTATTATATATTTATTATTGGCCTACAAAAATCCACGGATAAAATAAAAATTTCTCAACAAATAAAATTTCGAATTCATTGGGATATACCCCATCTAATATATATATAAAATGAAATAATCAAAAGAATAGAATAATGGTGTGTCCTCAAGCCTTTTACACCCACCATACCACATAATTCAGACAAACCCTTAATTTAACCATATTTTATTTATAATTGGATCCCACATTATCATTATCACTACTTATGCCCAACTACTTCAAATATCACATCGAAGTTTTCAAATGACCGGGAGAGGCGCGAGTGCAGGTTTGAGGGTTTCCTCTGGGGAGGACGATGCCGAATCTGATGATGATGATGATGATGATGATGATGCCAAGGATTGGTTCGTGGCAGGGCCATTTTTTCAGAGCAATTTGTTTAAGATCCCTGTTTGGTTGGGAGTTGTTCAGTTTCCCTCTCCTTTCTCTGGAGCATGGTCTGTCGTTTGTGCTTCTCTGGGCACGACGACTTCTTTTGGTGCTTTCTCCATGGGTTGTGTTTTCGTGGATTTTGTGTGGCGCCGGGTGGAGAGTGTGGGAGCTCTTTTGTTCGGTGTCCTGTGCGCTAGTGTTACTCTAGTCTTGGGTCCTTTGTTCTCATTTTTTGGTGTGGATGCTACCTGGTCTGGGTTTAGCGGGGTGGAAGGCCCTGAAATCGGGTTGGATGGAGTCTCTGCGGGTGGTGATTGTGGTACCTATCCGTCTTCCCTGGTTTTCCATGGCGTGTGTTGGGTATTCTCTGTGTTCCGTGGGGTTCTCTTTCCATTTTGTGGGTGTTTAGTGCAGGTCTTGGTTCAGATCAAAGCCTATGTGCCTATCTTGGAGGTGCTTTTTGGTTTTGGGTGTGAGAAGTTCCTCGACTCTCTCTTGCTTTCATCCTTATTGAGGATTTCTTGTGTTCCACCCTTCTATTTTCTTGGCTCTATGTCATTGGTGGGTTGCTCTCCTATAGAGATGGAGAGACTATTTGTTTGTTGGGTTGTGAAGGGTTTACCTAGGTCTTTTCTTTGCTCTCCTCATTGTCTTATTGAGGTGACCATTTATCTTATGGAGGTGGAGATTATGTGTGCCGGAGTGGTTCGGCTTTAGATAGCTACGAGGGGACTTTCTGTACCGACGGGCTGCCTTCCTCCTTATCCTATTGAGGTGGAGAGGAAGGGTATGGGAGTTTTCTCTCTTCTGTTGCTCCTGTTGCTGGTTGAGGTTGTTAGTTAGATCTTTCATGGGATCCTTCACTGATGGGTCTGGATTTATTGTCAAATTCTTGCTTCCCAGTTTGTTTTATGGGTTGAGGGAGCTTATAAAAACCCTCTTTGCCTCTTTTGTAAAAGCTTTAGGGAGCCTTTTCAAAACCCTATTTTCCAAATTGTTTTGTTAGGTTTAATTTTTGTGGTCTGGGCTTTTTCTGGTTATGGGAGCCTTGTAAAATCCACAGTCTTGGTTGATGGGGTCCAGTTTTTCCCTTCCGCTTCTATCTTTTTCTGGGGCATGATGGATGATATTAATTTTCAATGGCCCAACATGGTCATTGTTTGTTTTTGGTTAGGATTGGGTCTTGTGATGTTTTGTAGCTCGAAATTTCTACTGCAAGTTTGGGGTGCCTAGAAAAATTGTCTTGTTAGGCTGTGGGAGCCTTGTAAAACCCATTATTTAGGTTATGGGTGCCTGAAAAAAACCTTGGTTCCTGTTGAAGGTTAAGGGAGCCTTGTTAAAACCCTTATTCTAGTTAAAGGCTTTGGCCTCCTCCTTGCTCAACTAGGTCTCATTGATTTTACTTTATTGTTAGGTTGGTTTTAGGCTGCTATTTTTCTTTGATGTATCCTTTGCAGCTATCTATTTTGGGTTTCGGATCCTCATAAAATACAAGGGTTTCGGGTCCCTCCAAAACCTATTGTAAGCGGTTTTGGGTCCCCTCAAAACTTTTTTATCCTAATAAAAAACTATTTCAAATGTCACTATGATCCTTACCATATCTCACCATGGCTATAAAAAATTGGCTCTAAAGGAACTATTTCTCTAAGGCTATGTTGATGTAACAAATTATGATAATAAAATATCTGTCAAAATATTCATCACATGCCAAAAGTCTACTAGAAGCACTAAATAGATGACCAAACAAAGAATCTATCATTTACATCAAGGACCAATTGAATATACACCCTCCCTGTAACATCTAGTGGACCCATTTAATCAAAAAACATATCCCCATCTATATTTTATCAACTTCATTATTAGTTCCATCAAATATATTCCTAGAGCCTTCCATTATAAAGCATCAACAAATATCCCCTATAAAACAATTAACATTTTATTTCTTATATTTTTTCCTTGAGGTATAATACAAATTTATATTGAAAACTTCATCAAGCAAGGAATCCATCTCACTACTAAATTTTTTGAGGGTTAAACCTATAAGTCCCATTAAATTTTAGAACTAAACACAATAGGTATTATTGATATATGGATTAAATGTAAGTTTTGTAGGAAAAATTAATCAAAGCTATTCGATTAGGTTATATATGATTTTTTTATATAATCTATTAGAAAAGATGTGTTGTGGCTATACTTTGCAATCCTCTTTTAAACCCATTATTTAGTTTTCATACTACAAATAGTCAAAACAGAGGAAGACAAAAGAAGATAAAGCCTTCATCAGGATCATGAAGGCAAATATAATTTCAACTATTACAATAATTAACAAAACATCAAGCCACATGGTAATGATAATGTGAAGTTACATATGAATTATTGTTTAAAGTTTGGTTTCAAGTAGGAAATGATCCTAGAAATGAAAACATGAAGGCCACCATGCAACAACTAAGAATTTCAATATGATCTAATGGTCTAGGTCATTCTACATTAATTGTACCTATTCGAAGAATAAAATTCACCATTGTAATTAGGCATGACATATACGATGTAGTGGTTATTCAAAATTTTCACTTATATGAACCATTTTCCCTAGTAACTAGCATAAGATTTCATCTTTGAATATATTGAAGAGATGGATTACATCATGTACTTTTGATCCTAAAATATATTAATTGATCTAACGATATTGAGACATTATATTTTAGATTGAATTTGGTTGAAGATTCGTAGCAACCTATGATAACAAGAAAATTAACCTTAAAAGTTTAAGCTCCTACTTGCTTGGTGATGATCTGAAACCTTTATTGATGTAGAAAAAATATACGACAAGGTTAAATTAGTCTTTCCTTCCATAATTGTATCTAGATTGGATCACCAACTTGTATTTTGCATTAACCTATGATAGAATCATTTGTACTTGCTAGTAAATATGTTAAATGTACTCAATGAGTTGAACAACTTTATCAAATTCCATTTAGATAAACAAATGGTTATTATTGATGGATGAATAAGATAGATACTTTAATTGGTGTCAATTGTTGGAAGATCAAGGCTTAGTGCAAGAAGTTGAGTCCACTTTTTGGCAAAAAAGTGGAAGTGTTTTCCCTGATTTTCAGATTTTGCCACATTTGAGCTGAAAATTTGAAGCACTTAGAGATTGAATCTTGGAAAAAGTCAGAAATACAAAATATAGCACTCAAATTCTAGTTTCCAAATATGTAATTTATTTTTATACCCACATAATATAAATTTAATTTCAAAAGGGATTTCTAAAAACCACTTCTTCAAAATGTTTGTTCTAGGACCATAACATGCACGTGTACGGATCACACTTTTTGACACAAATTTTTTTTTCAAACCCTCTTGGGAAATGATTTGTAACACACTAAAAATTGATGAGCATATTTTTTTGTTTTCTTTTTTGAATATTTTCGTTTTTATTAATTTTTAATCAGCCCTAATTGTCGTTTTAAAAACTTGTCGTGTACGATCCACATAATTTGACCTAAAATTATCATTTTTTAAAAATAGAAAATAATTTTATGTAGATTGATGACATATAATTTTTTTTTCAAAAAAACATTAAAATAAAAAGTTATTAAATAAACAAAATCAATTAATATTTCAAGCTTATGGACTAGATTGAGTATAAATTAATTGAAAATATAAAGAAAATAAACAAACTTTTAAAACAATTACTTATTCAAAATCTAAATAGTTTAATCTGAAATGGGTTTTAATTTCATCAAAACATTGTTTGATAATAGGCATGAAAAATTTGGTAGAAGTCAGTATTTGAGCATGTCATTGATACAAGCTTGAACTTGCAGGTGCAAGTCTAAGGTTTGGGCATTCCATGCCTTTCCCCAACCTAAAATCTATGCACATGGTGGGTTTGGTTTTGAAATTTCAAATAATGAGGCTCCATTTTATAACACGCCCCTTTATTTAAATATACTAGGTTCCCATTATATAAAGTCCAAAAATGACTTTGTAGGGTATTTAAAAAATAAAAAAACTTTTACAAAAGGGGCCCTTTTTTTAAATAATGGTTACCCATTTTTTACATAATGCCTCATTTTTTACATAATGTCCCCCATTATTTAAAAATATATATTTTCAAAAATGGGGGCCCATTTGATAATAGGGCTTTGTTTTATGGATTTTTGGCTCGGGAGCCCGAAGCATAACGGCTTCCCATTTTCTATAAAATAGGCCCCCATTCCTAGTGGTGTGTTTCCCAACATGTGCACTTCTCCCTAAGTGGAACTCATCTTTGTTCACTTTCCCTCAAGAAAACCTACAAAGGGATCTATACAATATATCCATAAATGTGTTGCATGGAAGGAAGTATTGCATTCAAATGTGATGCTTCTTTGAATTGTACAATTTAAGAAGATGCACTATTATTTTGTTTGTCAATTTTTAAAGTCTAATATTATTGAAGATAGAATTTAGTTGGTTTGCTCAATTTTCTCTTTATTAAATTAATACTTTAATCAAAAGAAAAATTTCTTCTTCATTCCAACTTATAGTTAACTCTATGTACGTGTAAACATTTATTTTATCATAATTTGATTTATGTAACGTAACTTTTTAATAAAAATGTTTAAGGAAAGCATGACTCTTAAAATGAAATTTCTACAAACTATTCAATAATTCAATTGAATTGAGTCAAATCAGGCTAATACATTTAAAAGTCTATTTTTTATCTTTAAACAATGAGAAAATGTTTAAAATAATTTTTAGATACACTAATATTAGAGAAAGAAGAACATAACTAAATAAATAGAATCTCACAATAAATTGTTTCTTAAGAAACAAGATTGTTACATAACCATTTAAATCTTTCATTATACAAATATGTACTTCCCACTTGTCTATAAATTCTAATTATATATCCAAAACATAAAAATAAATTCTTAAATAGAAAATAGAAACTTTAATTCTTAAATTTCTATGATTAAATAATAAGAACCAAAACCCAATAATTATTAAAATTATATATTTTAAAATACAAAAAAATAATACATCCAATATATTACTTAAAACATTTTTTTTCTTATGAGCAAACCGATTACAACTTTTTAAAATTGCAAATGGTAATTTAGGTTATTATTGGTTTTTCTACCGTCAATTCTTAAATGGTTGAGAAAAGTTAGAGGGTTAATTTTTTTTAAATGGCATTATCATCTTTTTTGTGAAAGTAAAATGCTGAAATACTCGATTTTGAAAGTTTATTGTAGGTTTGATGAGGATATAGATGAAATTTTAGAATTTAAGAAAAAGAAGAATTGTTTTTAATAAATATTATAATATTACTGTGATATTTATTTATTCTTATAATAGACAAATTAGAATAATTCATATATATATATATATGATCATATGAGTTGTCTTAGTTTTACTTTGAAGAGCTCTCTCAAGAAAGTCGATGAACCATTCACTAATATGTTGTGGTTTGCTATAAAGACATAGAGTAATATTAGTTAAGAAAGATGTATTTCAAAAGAGAAACAATATCTCTCAACAAGATCTTTTTGAAGGATATCTAATCTTTTATAATAAGTTTCTTATACCAATATTAATGTATGTCTTTGTAGTAAACCAATTCTTTTTATAATATTAGTAAATGATTGTTGATTTGTTTGAAAGATGGCTACTTGTCTTTATAATAAATTTATTAGAACAACTCACATATTTATTATTATATAGATATAATTGAATATTTGATATTTTGTTAAAACAAATCTACTTATTTTTATATGATTGTTGATTTGTTTGAAAGATGGCTACTTGTCTTTATAATAAATTTATTAGAACAACTCACATATTTATTATTATATAGATATAATTGAATATTTGATATTTTGTTAAAACAAATCTACTTTTTTTTATAATAATATTACTGAATAGACAATCTTGTAAGAAATATATATTTATCTTTTACGATAATTTTTTTTATAATATCATGATGACCGTTGACTTTATTGAGAGACATAAAGCCTACATGTGCATACAAAATGGTTGGGCACACTATTCAGACCAGAGCCAGTAGTGTGATGAATGAAAAAATCGAATCACTTATTTTCAGTTAAAATTAATACAGAAGTTGTTCTTATTTTAAGGAATGCAGTTATATGCTTTATCTTCACAATTAAGATACGGAATATGGAATTATGAAAATCAGCCATATGTGAAAATTGAGAACAAAGTATTGTTTTTTGAGAAGAGGCAGAACAAATCTAAAAATAGACAAATTCGTTGTTGCAAATAAGAATAAAGGAATATGTTCAAATGAAGGTAATGTTATAAAAAGGGAAAATATTTTAGGGCAAACAAAATAAAAGATCTCTAAAGTCACTAAAGTCTTGGCTTCCCAAATTGTTGTCTTGTTGGATTCTTACCTTGGACTACCCCTTATTGCTAAATCCCCAGCTGCTCTTCTTTAAAATGGAATCACTGAGAGATTTGAGAAGAAATTTGCAAGATGAAAAGGGAAATTGCTAAGCTTGGTGGGGATAATTCAGCTAGTTAAATCTTGACTCCAAAATATTCTAGTTTACTACCTCTCACTATTCAAGATGGCATGGTCTGTTGTAGATAGGATTGAAAAGATTCCTTTGGACATGAACTGAGGGAAAAACAAGAATCCCCGTAGTTGCTTGGGAGAAAGTATGTTGCTCAATTAGAGCTGGAGGACTTGCCATCAGAAAGATCAAATCCTTTAATCGAGCCTTAATCTGCAAAATTAGATGACAGTTGACCGAAAGAAAGAAAGATTGGACAAATATTATAAGAGGAAAATACCTAGGTAATGTTAGAAGTTGTTTCCTCAAAGAGAATGAATTACCATTGGGATCATACATTTGGAACAATGTTTCTAACACCAAATGAATTCTAAGGAAAGGGGGAAAAAGGTTGATTGGGAATCGTAGGACTACTAGTTTCTGGGACGATGTGTGGATTAAGGACTATGTCCTCTCAGAACTACCTCAATTCAAAAAAAAAAAAGTAGATCCTCATAAAAATTGTGGTAAATATATTCATGATTATATCATATGGCAAGGAGATAAGGCTAGCTGGAAAACCTTGGAATACTTGGTGCTTGCTAAAGGTGATATCCCGACACACCTGCATGATCAAGTGGTTAAAGAGGCCCAATCTCTGAATATCTATTTAGGTGATTGTGTTTTTTTCTCTCCTCAAGTGGACAACAAATGGATCTAGAGGCTAAACCTCTCGGGATCTTTCTTGGTTTGTTTTGCCTATCATGATATTGTGGGAGTCCCAATGGAGAACTTCTATTGGAAAAAGATCTGGATTAAAGGCCTCTTACCCAAAGCTAGTTGTTTCTGGTGGGCTACTGCTCATAGAAGAATTATGACAATTGATAATCTAAATAGAAGAGGGTTCTCATTGGTTAATAGTTGTCTCTTATGTTGCAAAGACTTGGAAAGCATCAACCACTAGTTTCTGAACTGTTAATTTGCTAGAGAAATTTGGGAGGAGCTTCTCAAAGATCTAGGGTTTTGCTGGACCCTTCCGGAGAACTTGGAAAACCTTATTGAGCAATGGCCCCTTGACCCTTACACCCACCCTATTACAAGAAATTAATGGCTCCAAATTCCAACTTTTATGGCTTCGAATATATAGAAGGAAAGAAATAATAGGGTATTGAGGAACAACGCAAGAAGCAACAATGTGTTATTTCAAATCATAAATCAACAAGTGAAGTAGAACATTAATGAGAATAAACCACTTAAGTCCAAAGTCATGCCAAATTTAATTGATCTAAGATTAAAGCAGAGGTGGGGAGTAAACCATAGCCTTGTAAAGTTGGATTGAAACAAGATGATCATGAGAGAAAAATGTACTTGGATCCCTCTGAAGGATAGTTGGTTAAAGTGTAATTTTGATGGCTGTTCAAAAGGGAACCCACATTTATTTGGGGGGGGTGGAATTATAAGAGATTGTAGAGGACATATGATAGAAGAATATTGTGCAAATCTTGGAAGAGGATAGAATAATAGGGTTGAAGCATGTGTGGTGTGGCAGGGTCTTTTTTGCCTCCATTATCATAAAGACAAGAATGTGTTTCTGAAAGGTGACTCGAAACTTGTGGTGAACTTCTTGAATGATACTGTGAAAGCCTCATGGGAGATAAAATGTATTATAGAAAAAAGTAAAAGGTTATTAGGCCCCTTTAGCAGAGTGAAAATCCAACACACTTATAGAGAAGGTAACCATGAGATGGATGAAGCAAAGAATCAAGGTTTGACAAAAATGGAGTGGTACCATTTTAATTATGCTGAGAACTTGATGAGTCTAAAAAATATCATGGCCATGGAACAGGTCAAACCCTTCATGGGAGGCTCGATTAATTATTCAAAACATAGAGATGTTCAGACTGCTTCCTTCCTATCTCATTAAATGTGCCATGAGAACTTTCAAATTCAAATTGTCCACCCGGTTACTTATTATAAGGTGACTAGGATGTTGATAGGATGGCTGATTGGGGTGATGTGCTGGATGCACTGTAGGAAAGTCAATGAAGTGGAAGCTATTAACTCGAAAGGTATAGTTGGATGCATGGTAATTTCTTCATCTTACTTTGCTTTAATATACAAAAGTAGTGATTTCATTAGATGGAAAGGAAATAGACTTACCTTTCAAGAAGGATTAATTTCCCATAATGTGAATGGTATGTCCATATGTGTGGACAACAAAATCCACCAAGCCAAAAAAAGCGTTTTAATAGGATATTTTTTAATGAATAAGGTATATTTTAAAAGTAACATTTTGTTTATTAGTCACTTTAACTTTCTCTAGGTTTTCTCTAAAAAGAATCATATAGATATGGGTGGGCCTTTGAAGAGAACAAAGATGAAGAGCTACAAAGAACTACATAAGAATGAAGAGGTGTGGGAACTCTTTAGTCACACTGCCATGACACTCTTCTTCCTAGCTATGAAGGGTTACAATAGAGCCCTTTCTATGAGGTTCTACAATTCATGGTAGAGCATGGAAGTTTCTGTTGGCTATATCTCTCTCCTGGTCTCACCGAAGCTTATTGTTGAAGTTACCGAGTTGAGGAATGAAGGAGAAGAAGTGGAAAGATGAAGCTATGGAGACTATTAAACCTACAAGAAGAAGTTTTTTGAGAAAGGAGAGCACCTAGTGGTGGTTGGAAATGGGTATGGCTGCTCTATTCTCCCTAAACCCTACCCTATAGTTAGCTATTTTGTCATGAAATATTTCACAATTGAGGGTTGTTATACATCGATGCATGGTTATCATTTCCATATTTTGAGTCATATTAGGAATGGAGATAGTATAAACTTACCCTATTTTCTTTTCACATCGCTAGAGTGCAACATTGCCAATGGTGCAAATCCTCCTTTGCAACATGGTCTAATCTATGTCATGTATAAGTATGCTTTTGATTACTCCCAAAATTTTAGTCATTTTCTTTCCTTGCCCAGTAATGTTGAGCCTAAGGAAGAAACGTGTGGGTCCTCTGTAAAAATTGAGCTAATTGAAACAAAAACCCTGCACTCGCCTGATAGTACTCCTCTAGCTAAATCTAAAGGAAAGAGCCTCAGAGCTGAACAAGGAATTGAGTCTCTTGAGGTTTCCCTGCTAAAAATTAACCTAAACAAAATAAAAATGAAACCCCCAAAAATAGTCCTACCAAAGCTAGAAAGGGTGAGAAATACTCTATTAGGAAAAGTATCACCATTGACCTGGACATCCAGGACTCCGACAAAGAAGAGGATAGTATAAAAGAAAGAAAGAAGAAAGAAAGTAGTTCCACAGAAAGAAGATTTGCATGACTACTAGCAATCGAAAATAAGTTTCAAATTGAACCTAAAGTGATTATCTTTGATTTGGAGGAGGATTTTAACTCTGAGGAAGTGGAAGATTTCCTCCAATGATGACATAGAGGATGAAGAGTATCAAGATGAGGAAGAAGAATATGAGGATAGTTATAAGGAAGAGATAGAAACAAAAAGTAATTCCTTTGAAGATTCAAAACTAGCCTCCCCACCTCTTAATTCTTTGGAGGACTTTGACATGGTCCCCTATTCTCAAGATATACCACCATAAAAGGATGATAATAAGAACATGTGGAGCAAAGAGATAATGATGCTTTAGAAGAGGGTCTTGAACCTAGAACTGAGATTGGCTGACTATACGCAATGTTTTGAAAAAATGGGTGATTCCCTCTGCTTGATGTGTGCCATTATAGATGGTATCATGAGGAAGGTAACAATGGGTTTTTTTTTAGGGCAAAGAGGGATGAGAAAGAAGACTAGGAAGCTGATGAAGGAAGGAAAATTCAATGAAGACAATGAGGAGAAGGGTACCACCCTGGGGGAGATGTGGACTGATCAAGTGAATAGGTTGGAGTGCAACTAGAGGATGATCAAAGATGATTAAGAAGCTCAGTTTTTATTTACATTTTTTGGTTATTATTGCTATAGTTAGTAGTAGTTACTATGAGCATTTAGAGAGGAATAGGCCTATGTGCCAAATGAATCATACTTTTATTATTGTTGGCTACTCTATTAAGATATTTAGTCTTTTACATTCTCTGAATACTTACTTAAGGATGGGAAGATGGTGGTTAGATAAGAATATACAAACATGATATTTTTTAATACTTCTAAGAGTAGTTGGTAGGTTCCTTGGTTAGCTGTTTGCTTCCAGATCTTTTGTGCTTCTCTCTATTTGTGTTGTTGTTCTATAGGTTTAGGGCCTTCTCACTGCTACTACAATAAAAAACAAAATAAAAGATTTATATTGAAGGAAATGGAGGGAAAATATTTTCTTGCAAATCAGATCAAATAAAAGAAAAGAACATGCATCAACTACAATTAAATCTAGATACTTCTACTTCTTGTTATAGTTCTCCTAATTACTCATTGTAGTTAAATATTAAGTTCTAGTTAAATGAACGAAAGAAAAATTTGAAGGTTGGAAGGTCTACCATTGATTGAAAATATAAAATAGATATGTGAAGAATGTATTGTTAGGAAACAACATACGGTTATCTTTCCAATTGGTAAATCTAGTAGACCTAAGAAACATCTATATATAATTCACATGGATTTGTCTAGTCTAGTGGTAACACCCTATTTTAACAAATATAAGTTTTTTTAATGTTTGCTGATATCTCAACAAAAAAATTGGTATATAGTTTCACTATAAAATTACAAGTGTTTGACTAATTTGTACAATTCAAGAGGTTAGTTGAAAAACAAAGTGATAAGTATATCAATTGATAAGGTCAGATAATGAAGAAGAGTACAAAAACTTAATTTCTATATTTCTTTAGAAATCAATAAATAAGTAGAGAATTCACTTCTTCCCACACTATACAAAAGCATAGCGTTGTTGAAAGGAAGAATAGGGCCATTATTTAAATGACAAGGATTATGATGAAAGGGAATAATTTGGAAAAAAAAAATGGGTAGAAGAAATATGCCTAGAAGTGTATCTTTTAATAAAAGTCCTATAAATAGACAAAGGAATGATGTTTGAACAAGCATGGTATATGATTATGCCAAATGTTAATCATTTGAGATTATTTTGGTGTTTTTACTATGCATACATGCTTTAATATAAAAAAAATGTTTGAGTTACACTATAAAGGCCTAAACTGCTTTTTTAGTAGTTATGAATTAAAAAATAAAGCATATAGATTATATCATCCCATAGAAAAAGGATTTTGATAAGTAAAGATGTGGTGTCTAATGAAGTAGCATAATGGACCAAATAAAAAATTAAAAAAAAGTGAAGAGAGATTGTGATTGATGAAGTTGAAATGAAGGTTTAAGAAGATAATGAAGCTAAATCATCTAGTGGAGGAATATGAAAGTATCAAAAGTATCAAAGTTGGAAATATGGAAGAGAATCTATTTTCAAGTCTTTTGTTGGATTGAAACTGTGAGAAAATGATAACAAGGTCAAGTGAAAAAAATAATTATGCATTGATGATTCAAAACATGGAAAATAATGAGCCACAAACCTTTGATAGGGCTCAAGAAGAAAAAGAGTTGATTGATGCAATAAATAGTGTATTAGAAATAATTGAAAGGAATTACACATATAATCTAGTTTAGCTACTTACCAGTACAAACACTATTGGTACAAGGTGGGTGAACAAAACAATGTATAGATCTAATGAAAGCATTGATAAGAATAAGACTAGAGTGGTAGCCAAAGGGTACACTTAACAAGAAGGTATTTCAGTTATATGCAACTTTTTGCACCTGTACGATGAATATATAATATCGAATTGCTTTTGGCTCTAATAAATTAGTAGAGTTGCACAATTTATCAAATAGATCTAGAGTTTATTTTTCAATGCATATATTGATGAGGAAGTGTACATTCCACAATGTACAAATTTTAAAATACCTTTTAAAGATAAATATTTGTAAAGTTTAAATAAGGCCTTCTATGATATTATGAAAGCACCTAGAGCATGGTATTCAAGGATAGACTCATGCTTACAATACAAATATTTTTTAGTAAGTTAGTTCAATCAAAATCTTTATATTAAGAGCTCAATGAAGGATACATTTATCATAGTTCTCTATATTGATGATCACATCTACACAAGCAACAATTTATCTTTATTTATGGAGTTTAGAGTAGTTATGGTTACTAGATTTAAAATGATAATTTTTTTATAGATGCACTATCTTCTAGGTAAAGAAGTTTGAAAAATTAAGATGAAATATTCATATCATAGAAAAATATGCTTCAAATATTTTATAAAAAAATTAGATGATGAGTTGCAAACTAGTCACAACACCCATTAAAGTTAGACTTAAGTTGTTTAGCTCAGATGCGAGGTGGGTTTTATATATACATAATGCTAAGAGTTGAGATAGTGCCATAAGCTCTTTCTAGGATCACTGCACACAATTTTAGCAAGCTCAAGTTGCATTTCAAGGAGTCAAAGAGAAGGGTCATAGTTGTCATCATGCCTTTCCTTAATGGAAACACTAATCATCTTTGTTAAAAAGAAGGATGAATCTCTTCAATATTGCATAAAGTTTGGTAGCTAAATAATTAACAATTAATCATCAGTATCCATTAACTAGGATTCATGATTTGTTTTCTAAAATCTAGGGAGATAGGGCTTTCCAAAAGATATATTTGAAGTTTGGATGCAACTAATCGAGTTGTAGCCTTTCCTCTAATGAGTGCTCCCATAGTGTTTATGAGTCTCATGAGCGGTTTTTGGTGCACATTCTTGGATCAATTTATTTTGGTGATCCTAGATGACATTTTGATCTATTCAAAGATAGAGTAAAATGGATAGCACATGCTATTTCTTTTCGAGTGTGAGACTATTAAAGTTCTAGCTCAACTTGGTCAAATGTACCTTCTTGTGAATGGAGATTTAGTATGAAAGACGCATTATATTAGTTGATGGTATCTACCTAGATCTATTAAGATTATAATGATAAAAAAATGACAAAAATAAAATATACAAGGATAAACTTAATCATGAAGGCGATGGGTAGCTTTCCCATAAAAACTTTCTCTTCTCCTAATGTTTGTACTTCCAAAATCATGAAGAGAGAGAACAATCATATGAAAGAAGATTCAGAAAAAAAACATATTTTTTTTCTTTTTAAAAATTATTATTGTCAAGCCTAACTTGATAATGTCTACCAAACACAAAAAAGTATATGTAAGATGACTTCTACCTAACAAAAAATACATCAAAGATCACAATGGTCAAGATCCTCGCTATCATGGGTGTTCTAAAATCAACTCTAGAAAACAAATAATCAAACGAAAGAAAATAAAAAATAAAAAATCATGATTTTACTTTTTTTTCTAAAAACCAAACACGAAAAAAAAAATGTATATAAGAAAACTTCTACCTAACAAATACATCACAATCACAATGGTCAAATTCTTAGCTGTTATGAGTATTTTAAAATGAATTCTATAAATCAAATAAATTCCTAAATGGACGGAGTAAATTTCTACCCTTAATATTTACGGATTTGTCTGTCAACATGTGATGCACGTATTGACAGCCACCTCTCTTGACAATTTGCCACTACTTAGCTCATGCAACATACGTCAATAAAATATATAGAGTTTGCATTTTATACTGATATCAAATCTAGTTAGAATACAACCAGGGATTAGTTTGCATTTTTATGTTAGTTTTATAGATATTTATCTAATCGTCTTTACAATAAATTCTCCTATGTTAACCTGACTGATATTAGTGAATGGTTGTTGGTTTTGTTGAAGGATATATAGACCTAAATATTAAAAATATATATATATATATATAGTTGTAAGGCAAATAATATATTTAAAAAGTAAAAATGAGCAAAATATATCTTATAGATGTCACTACATCTGTAACTACAACAGAAACAGTGAATCTGTTAGGAAATTATATTGGTGTTATACCATACTTTTTTTCTCTTGCCCACAAACAAATTCTAAACTTTAATTCTAATTTAGAAATACGACAGATAAAACTTTCCATAAAATCTTTAACCACAGTGTACAAACTTGTTGCTCTTTCAGCTATCTTAATCTAAATAAATTATACAAAATGCCAACATCAAATATGGGCTTTATCTTCCATTTCTTGAGCTTGTGGGCTGCTGTTGATTTACAAAAAACAGAATAGTGAGGGTGAGGTTTATTTTAAATATATATAATTAATAATCATGTAGGCTGTTCTAATAGTTTATTACCAAGATCATTATATATCTTTCAAGAAAGTCAACAACTATATACTAACATTATAAAAGGGTGTAACTATCTTAAATTAATATTTGTTTAAAATATAATAAACTTTAATCATTATTATATAGATATAATTAAATAATTAATATTTTGTTAAAAGATATCTACTTACTTTTATAATAAAATTTCTTAATACTATTACTAAATAGTTATCTATCTTTATGATTAATTTTCTATAGTATTATGATGACCATTGACTTTATTGAGAGATATTTGATTGTGTTTATAATAAACTTATTACAATCCCTGCTGAATACCATATACATATTTCAGCCAGTTTATAATAATCGCACATAGAAATTTCAAAGTGATATTTAAAAGTAATGAAGGGACATGTGTGTAAAATGCAGCCTTCAAATATTGATCTTTTATCTTCCATTTCTTGAACTTATGGGCTGCCCCTTTGCAGAATAGTGAATAGTAAGGGTGATGTTTTAGAGATGAGTATGGAGGAAAATGAAGTGAAAGGAAGAACTTGTCACTTTGTGATGGTTCATGGAGCAACCTTGGGCGGTTGGTGTTGGTACAAAGTTGCAGATCTTCTTCTGAAAGCGGGCCACACTGTATCTTCCATTGACATGGCCAGCGGAGGTATAGATCCTACAAATGCCGACCAGGTTTCATCTTTACAACAGTACAATCAGCCACTAACAGATTTCTTCACAGCTCTTCCTTCGCAGGATAAGGTATGTTTTTCTATGTTTTGATTTGTTTAAGTGATTTGTGAAAGTATGAATTTTAGGAATAATTTAATCTTGGTTTTGATTTTCTAAGTGGTTCACTTTGAATCATGCTAATAGATTGGTTCTAATTGAAAAGAAAAACTGATTTAAAAATGGATCACCTAAACAAATGGAACTTAAAATGTCTTCTGTAAATTAGATCGTGTCCATTATATGGCCTCCTTTGTTTAGAATTCAGTCATCAAAACCATGGATTTCAACTAATTTGTAGTTGTACGTCTATTAAGGTTATAATGGTTGGTCACAGCGCTGGTGGCTTCAATTTGAGTTTTACCATGGAGCGTTTTCCAGATAAAATTGCTGCAGCTGTATTTGTTACCGCCTTCATGCCCCTCAGCGGAACAACTCTCTCTGATATGATTAGTGAGGTTTGATAACTTCCACCTATTCATTCCTACACCATCAACAGTCATAAACCTGCAATGCCATTTTTCTAAGAGCATACAATTTTATAGGTCGCATCCATAGTTGGAAATTTCGGAGACTCCACATTTTACTATGCAAATGGGAAAGAAAATACGGCCACATCCTTCAGATTTGGCAGCCAGTTTACGTGACACTCTTTATCACAGAAAAGTCCTTCTTGGGTAAATCACTTGATAACAGAAACAGTTGAGTCATATATTGGGTATTTATGGAATTTCAATTGATTGATTCATTGATTGATTAATATGGGTCTGAATGCAGGACCTAATGTTGTTGGATTCGCTGGACAAAAAGTTTCCTCTATGGGAAGAACTTGTTTTGTATACAGCTAAAAACTATGGAAGCGTTAGGAGAATATACGTTGTGGCGAAGGAAGATAAATTATTTGTGGAGGCGTTCCAGAGAAAGATGATTGCAGAGAATCCTCCACAAATGGTTTACGAAATTGAAGGATCTGATCACACTGTAGTGTTCTCGAAGCCTCTTCGTCTGGCTGAGGTGCTCATTGGAATTGCTAATATATGTCTGTGAAAGTGAAGCAATCAGATGCAGTTGGGTTTTTGTAAATTTTGCGATATCGCGAAATCCAGGAATAAAATTTGTCACACACGTCACGGTTCTCAATATTCTAAACTGTAATGATGAAATTATCCTTGGAATGCGAATCAATTAGAACTCTATTTTTGTATGTGTCATTCAAGTTGTCTTCAATTAGGACTCTTCTCTTGTATGTGTCATATATGTAGTTGTGTGAGTCGTACTTACTATATTTAGTAAGTTGTCTTCAACTAGGACTCTACAACTCGATTGTGTTGACTTAGTAAATTATAAGTGATTCATACTAGAGTCAAGTTGGACTCTATATGTGTCAACCTTGTAGATGATAGAGAGCCACATATAGGCTTAGTTAATAATATGACTAGAGCGGTGGCATTAGAATGGTTGGAGGTGGCAAATTTGATAACTTAATTATAGCATCAAGTTTCTCAAATTTGTATATATATATAGTAGCTTTCCCTCCTTTGGCAAAAAAGGGGCCAAAATAGTTTTGAGATTGTATTGTAACTATTTTTGTTGCTGAATAATACGATGACTTTCTAGTTTTGGAGTGTGGGTTTTTTCACTTGAAAAGGTTTTCCCCATGGTAAATTTGTGTTATATTCTTCTATTTTATGATTATGTGTTGTTGAATCTAAATGTATGCATGCTGCTAAAACTGTGGTTCGATTTCACAAGATCTTAAATTGCAATCACTTTTCTCTAAGTCTTAATGTGGGAGATTAACTGTGTGTAATTCCGCTTTATGGCATAGTAGTGTGTGTTTGTGTTGGATGTTGGATACACATATTGATCCTGAGAGATGGCTCTTCAAGGATGCCCCGATTTCCCAACAATTGGTATTAGAGCATTGGTTCAAGGATTTGCAGGTTGCTTGCATGTCCATAATTAATGTTGCATGTACTTGCATGGACTTGTAGTTGCTTGCATGCGCTTGCATATGAAGGTCCTCGGTATTTTGGGTTTTGGGTATTCCTTCTATAAAGGTTTCTTAGCCTATAAAGCTTGAGGGAATCTGATGGAATTGACTAAAGATTGATCCTTTGGTGAGTGAAAGTCTTGCAGTTATTTGAGTCGCAGGAGACAACATACATTTTGAAGGATGCTTAAGACAAAGAAATTGGAGTTGGTCACATTGAAATTTTGTTGATCTGGAGCTCTTGTTTGATAGTATAATAATTCCTGATTCATGAAAGTGTTGGTACATGATTATTCACTTGACATTTTGGTGGTGATGCTTGGTAGATTTCTAGACTATGGTGCTTAATGTGTACATGATTGGAAAATTGGAAATGTGCTTGATTTGGTGCTTGAGTCATGTTGTCTACATAGTTATTCTCTTTAAGATCTTAGTTTGCATGTTGCTAATGTGATAGTGAGTCTGCATGTTCCAATATTTTGATCTATGAGTTGTGCAATGTTGTGCGTTGTCTTTACCTACATGTTTGTTGTGGGAAAACTCGGATGTGGACTATCTATCTCCACAAGGTTTGATTCAATGTTTATGCAGACTTGTTAGTTGTTCTTGTTTGTGGTTACTTGAGCATTGGCGTGATTTTTCTAAGATGAGAGGATGGATGATAAGTGAGTGCTTGGATAGTTAGTTATGGGAATCTATAGCATGGTGTATTTTTTTCATTTAGAGATTTGGGTTTCACTTGGTATGATTAGTAGTACACTTGTATGTGTGTGGACCTGGATGATTTTTAGGTTTGGAGATGGTGTTTCATGTGCTTGGAGAGCTTAGTATCATGATTTAGTGGGAGCTTTAGTAGTGATTGTGTATTCATCACTTGGTGATGGATGATCTTCTTTAGTGATGCAGATGTATTGGAGGCTCTTAGATGCTATTGTTATAGAAGGGATCTTTCACATTTGCATGTACACTATTTAAGGATTTTCAGCATCTTCGAGCCATAGATGGCTCTTAGAGTCTCTGGTTTGAGGTGTTGGTGGTACTTGATAGGTGATGTTGGTTTAGAGTATGTTGGTGTTATGTCATGGTATACTCTTGATTGTGGATTAGAGTTGTGCATGATACATTGCTCTCTAGACCATGGTATGTTCACTTGGACCATGTGATCTCCTAGGAGGGGATGGTAAGATCACGATGTCATGATGGGTTCCTTAATTTGCAGATTGGAGCTTTCATAGTGGTCTAGAGAGATCTCTTTGTATTGCATACGTTGGGCATATGTCTGAGAACTTCATGGGAGTGCAAATTTCCATTTGGAGTTTATCAGGGATTGATGTTTTGTTGGTACTCATGGATACAAGGAGACTTAGGTGCTAAGATGGTTACTTTTGATGAGATTTGAGTTGGAAGTCTGAGGAGCCTACATTGTGGTTGAACATGATTTCAATAGAGATATATGAGGAGATTGTTCTTGGATGAGTCATGATGACTTGGAAATATTGGAGGAGCATTCTCATTCCCCACTCTTGGTCTACTCATCAGTTTATTACTTGAGAGGTATTTCCCATTGTTTCCCTTAGGTTCTTTATACTTTTCTTTCATATTCATGGATCTAGAGCTATGGTCAAATGGTTTGGGAGGATTCATTCTGAGAGATGGATAGCATGGTTATCTCCTTGGGTATATTTTCTTTTATGATGATCATAGGGGATGGTTGTAAGATGATTTCTTGAAAGGGAAATGGAATAGTTTGATCTTCTTGGAGAGGCTTACATCCATGTAGATACAAAATATATGTGTTATGTTTAATATTTTTCAGATTGAACAGGTTTGGATGTTGTTATGGATTTTCTCTTGGGGATGTGAAGGAGATCTTATTTGGAATAGCTGATAGTTAGAGGTGTTGTAAAAGGACATGCTACATGTTTATGGTTTGTAGTTTCTCTCTTTGGTCTTTATGATCTCCCAGGAGGTTCAGATCCACTTGGTATTGGATGTGAGGTTTTGTATGGAGCTATAGTGGTCACTATTTTGTGGTCATATGCTATCACTTGGGTGATGACATGGAGATTCCTGTATCTATTTCTCCTATCAGATGCATAGTGAAGATAGGAGAGCTATGGATACTTGTTGAGAGAAATGTTTCTTGCAACAAATTAGTTTGGAGATTTTCATATCTTTGTGGATGGCCCTTGGTACTAAATGATTACATTTTCTATGTGTCGTGATTGGTAGAGTCAGCATGCCTTTGATCCTTTTAGATTTGACATTACCCATGTAGTAGGAGTTCTTGAATGTTTTTTGGTCATCATTGACTAGTTTGCACATGGACCTTGAGGTTGCAATTTATTGGGTTGGTTATGTCGGTGACTTGAGTTTATTAATAGTATATACATTTGAGGTATGGGTGACTAGATGGATTAGCACTTTTCACGGGTGCTATTTTCAATTGCATGGGTTGATCAGTTGGATGGGAGTAGTCAATTTGATTGTTGATCTAGCTTGTGTTTTATCTTGTTTTCTATAGGATTACTTCACAGTTGTGTTATGAATATGAGCTATGAAGTTGATGTTATTGATTCTTTTGTATAGCTCATGAGCACAATGGACTGGTGATAGTATCTTGTAGCCTTTGATATCACTAGGATCTTATTCTTGTTTTCTTTAGACTGGTGCATTTTCATCTTAGCTTGTTCCTTTTTTCTTCCATATTTAAAAAATGGCAAATAAGCTGGACCAATCCAGGTGGCCGAATCTCCTCGACTTTATAAAGTTATGGTCAAATGCATTTCAATTCACCCTCATTTTTATTATTTTTTTGTAATGATTTAAATATTTCATGAATAGAGTCTATACTAACACAACGGTCTATTTAATATTTTCACCCAAGTTTTCGGAAGTGTGCCTCAATGCACCAACATAATTTGCCAATAGCCATCAATAGTTCAATTTGCATGAGGACCCAATTCACCCAACATTTTCTGGAAGAGCATCTTAATTCTCCCCAATGTTCGCCAATATCATTAATCATTCAATGTTCCAAGAGGATTGATTTCACCAATTTTATTATAAGCCCATCCCAATGGACAGTCCATAATCGACTAGTAAATTACAATGTATATGTTTTGTCAATGTTTCATTTGCCCAATGATTCCATTAGATGTGTTAGAATTAAGTGGGATTTGCCAAATTTTTGGTATACCATTTAAATTTCACACAATATTCACCAAATATGGATTTCTATAAGATATATGAAAGATTAAATTTTTATTTACACAGTTTGGTCGGTTCAAAATGCAGAACCTTAAATTCGTACTTTAGCAATGTTTGTGGTTAAAAATATGATCATGAAGGTACATTGTCACAATTATCGCATTCACAACTTACACCGAATCTTAAAGAAGGTGGCGAATGAGATATCTCAAATGACAAAGAAGAAGAAGATCTGGTAGATACCTAGGGTAGAGGGAATGTGATAATCAACCTGGTTTACAATGTCATAGATGATGATGATGCAGGAAAGGGGAAAAGAAAATCCAAATAAAAAACACGTTGGGAGTGGGATATGGCAAGGTATTTTCAAATTGATTGGGTGTCAAAGTATCCATTCATTGAACTAGTAGAGAATCCAAACAAAGGTGACCCTCCAATAGAATGTAGGTGTAAGATTTATAGTTGGAAATATAAAAAGGATAAGAGGTTGCAGCTGAAGCTTGACACCATTTCTATCTACTATTTCTCTATGCTACTCTCTGAGAATCTAAAGGTAAGTGATCATTTCTTTGAAGTGTTATAACACTATTCATCTCGATCTATTAGAAACTTTTAGATCATTCTTATTGAGTAGGGATACCTCAGACATCTAGATTCTAGGCCATAGGGGCAATGAATCTTATAGTCTATTATTATTTCTTAAGAAAGTAAATAGTTTTTTGCACTTGCAACCTTTATTTCATTGAAGATGTCAAATAGGAAGAAGGGTAAGACTCTTGAATATGGTGAAGGTCAAGAGAGGTCGGCAAAATGCAGAACCTTATATTCATACTTTAGCAATGTTTGTGGTTAAAATTATGATCATGAAGGTACATTGTCACAATTACTGCATTCACAACTTACACCGAATATTAAAGAAGGTGGTGAATGAGATATCTTAGATGATAAAGAAGAAGAAGATCTGGTAGATACTTAGGGTAGCGGGAATGTGATAATCGACCTAGTTGACAATTTCATAGATGATGATGATGCAGGAAAGGAGAAAAGAAAATCCAAATAAAAAACAGGTTGGGAGTGGGATATGGCAAGGCATTTTCAAATTGATTGGGTGTCAAAGTATCCATTCATTGAACTAGTAGAGAATCCAAAAAAAGGTGACCCTCTAATAGAATGTAGGTGTAATATTTATAGTTGGAAATATGAAAAGGATAAGAGGTTGCAGCTAAAGCTTGACACCATTGAAAAGCATATCGACAATGTTTACGAAAAGAAAATCATAGATGGAAGTAAAAAATAAGTGACAAGATGGAAAACAAAGGATCAATGTCAACATGTTAAGTGTACCTTAGAATATGATGTGCATTTGAAAATATAGGAAAAGCTTGTTGAATCTGGCGGTTCTCTTGAAGCTATTCTTGGAAAGGTAAAGGCAGTCGCACATCTGGTAAATATTGTTCAGTTAAGTGTTGTTTTTCATATTTTGACCAAAGGGCATCCTATGATATACTACCCATAAATTAGTACTTTATTATCCTTTTTGGGAATTCCAAACTTTCCTAACAGTCACAGGTTAGTAAACAGTGGTTGGGAATGAGCAAGTTGTCTTGTTGAGGTTGAGAAAAAAGATATAAAGAAAAGAATTAGAAGTCAAACTTTATTGCATTATTTTGGATGAAGTTACGGCAATAGATAATATATCTTGGGTATGTATAAATGTTTATAACGTAAAGAATCATGTCCGCCAACCTCATCTAATATGTGTTTCTAAATTGAACGAGAGTGTGACAATGAAAATTCTATTTCAACTAGTCAGGAATTCATTAATTGAATATAGATGTATGGATGACTTGATGATTGCAAAAAAGTTGGTATGTGTAGTCCAACAAATGGAGCTTTAGTAATGCAAGGTCATAAGAATGGTCTTTCCATTAAGCTACAAAATTCTTGTTTGCCCTACATGACTGTCATTCACTATATGACCAACATAATGAATCTAGATTTTAAAATTCTGAGCAATTATCTTGTAGTAACAAATTTGAATATTTAATCAAAGAGGTCTACTCATACTTTTGTCAAAGTCCCAAATAGTTTTTGGAATTTTAAAATTTTGCTGATAGAATAATTGATGGGAACAATCTTCTGAAGGATGTCGATACCAGATGGATCTCCTTCCATGGTCTAGCATATTGAGTTTAATCAAAATATCGATCCTTGATTGGAGTAATGTACAAACATTGCCACATAGTAAACAAAGCTCCTGACCTACTTAGTAGGTTATGTGATATAGAGAAAATCCTAACTTTAGAAGGTCTTCTCCCCATGCTAGAGGAAATGAACCATCTTTTGAGAAATCCCCAAAAAGAGCTATGCATATTGCTGAATATGCTAAGCTACACAAAATGAAATGCACGAACCTCGATAATCTCTATCAATCAAAACGAACATTTGCCGATTTAAAATTTGCTACCTAGCAGACATTGATAGATTTGAAAAACCCTAACAATTTTTTTCAGTTTAATGCAAATGGGGAGTTATGTGTCAATGTACATGGATTTGAGATACCAATACACCACCTTGCCACGATCATGGAACTAGGAAAGTGCTCTAAGAAGCAAGAAGTAAGTGTCACAAGGGAAGATTTTAGCAAGATTGTTGATTTTGTGACTACTAGTCTGATGAAAATTGCCTCTTCTATTTTCCTAGAAATTAGAAAATGATTCCCTCATGATGATTTACTTGAAGACATGTCTATTGTGTTTCCTCAATATTGGGAACTCAACAATCCAACTGATTTTCATCAGAGGATAATGACTTTGAGAAACCAGTTTTGCAAATCTATAGAAATCAATGGACAAACTATATAATGAATTTTAAATGAAACAATTCTTAGAGAGTAATCAACCTATTTTGCATTAACTATGAGGCATCATTTTGATGAATTGAAAAAAGTGGAGAACCCTTTGGAAGAGAGATCAGTAACAAAGGTTTGGACAAAGATAAGTCAAAGCGTACAATTGGCTGATTCAATATCATAGTATCTCAAACTTGCTGATTTATGTCAAAACATGATATTGGGTTCAGTGGAGGATGAGAAAGTTTTCAGTGCTTTGGGGTTCTTAAAATCAAAGTTAAGGAACAAACTAGACAAGAATTCTAAAAATTGCTCGCTACTGTACACATCGAGTTATAATGTCTGATGTTTTCCTTATAAAAGGGCATTGGGAATCTAGAAGTTCAAAACTAAAAGAAGAGGGTTGGGCATCACCTCAAACCAAGGTGGGACATGACAGAATGAATTCCAGTGACACATGCACTACTATTTTTGAGATGTGCTCAAGCAAAGGTATGTAGATTGAAGAAAACATAGACAATAATAAACAAAGCTCTTGATTTGATCATCAAGATGATGAGACGATTTGGCAAATTTAAGAGATTTAGTGCTAGCTATTACTAGGTATTTATTAAACTTTTGGTTGCATATTGTATAATGTATTTCATCTGTCACATAAAAAAATCCTAATTGTGCTTGATGATATTTTATGTTTCTATCAATGTCATTTAATTTTGATATGCAATTGCATTTTTCAAATTTCTATTTACAAGTTAATAAATTAACGTACTACTATATTTTCAATGATCAAGAATAAGGTTGCATTAGTAATTATTTATTTGATAATTTTTATTCAACATTAAAGAATCAAAAAGGTGTAGTGTTGCATTAGTAATTACATCACGATCATGGAGACAATTAATTGCATTAGTATCAAAAAATATGATTAATATTTGATATCGACCATAGCAAGAAATGAATTTTCCCAATTGCAACTTATTATTTCTGCTCTATATAGAATCCCTTTGAATAGAGTAAGCAATTTTAATATTCTACTTTATAAGAAGTTGAAACCCATTCAAACTCAACAACACAATGTAGACATATGAATCTCAACCAAAAAATCCTCAATTTCATTGATTCATATAAGATCTTGCATAACAATTGTGATCTTTTTATATATTATTCACCCTTAGTGAATTAGTATATCGGCTTCTATTGGAATTTTTTAGTATATGTAGAAGTTGAAGAAGGACAGGGAAAAACAAGGCCTTGATTATCCTCTTATAGAAAATTGAGGATGCAACAAGCTTTGGGTGTTTTACAATATCAAAATTTGAAAACTAAGGAAAAGAGAGGAAAAAGGATCTGGATTGATCAAATAAAAACTAGAAGAAACATAGAAAAGAGAGAATAAAGGATGAGAGGTCTTCAAATGCATATCGTTTGACATCATGAAGATCCTTGAGATGCTACTGATAGTTGTCATCTTCAATTTCTAGCCTGATCACCTCTATTCTGGTCATACCACTATTGAACCTTGAGAGTGCATCCTTGTAGGATTGTAACTTCTGAATTAATTATGTATCATCTGACGCTATATCTAGCAACATCTGATCTTGAATTGTTTTGATATCAACTTTCCAATATGCTTTGGATCTCATGACCTTTTCTCCTTCTATTCTTCTTCTTTCTTTGTCAAACATAGTAGGTATGAGGTTGGAGACTAAACAATGGAAGCCTTTGAGTTCACCACTAATTTTGTGTTTATACATCTTGTGAAAAATAAAGAGTTTCTTTAACATCTCAAACCTAGTTTTAAAACTTCTAATCATGTCATGCCAAAAACTTGGGAGAGGAATAATCAATGAAATCTCAAACACTGCAATTGTCTTGCTCATATGAGATAATGAGTAGGCCATGAAACATTGTCATCTCAAATGTTCTTGAGAAAATCTTACCAACACCATGTGTTCATCCCATGTTGCATCAACATGATCCCAAATTTCATTGATATTTGATTCCAATTGTGATTTTGCCATGTCTATCTATATTATTCTCTCCATCTATAAAGAATCCATCTTTAGTGCATCCCTTTCATTTCTCAATCTAACTATCTCTAATCTAGCTTGAGCCAGATCATTCCTTAATCCCATATCTTCATTAGATATATGCTGAATCCTTCCTAGAGGTGTGTATGTTGGTCCTGTTCTCAATTGTTCTTCTAGAGCACCCACCTTCTCTCTCAAAATTGTGACCTCTTCATTTTTTTTCAAATCCACCTTATGAGTAAATTTTGCCACATTTAGATTGAGGCGTGTTGCCTCTATAATGGAAGTGTTAGCCACTCTTTTGACTAACATAACCCAAATAATTGATCAACTTCATAGCTCATACTAGGCTAATTTGTGACACTATGAAGACACCAAATAACTAGTTGATCAAGATGATCACCAAATGCTACTCCTGAAAATACTTCCTCTCTCTGCACTATATCCATTGATTCAAGATCTATGTCATGTCTCTTCTTAATTCATCAAAAATAATATCAGAAGAGATGTCCCATCCTTCCAAAAGGAGTACCCTGCTCCTCTTTTCAATCTACCTTCCTATATCTAGGGTCATAGCAGAAATTTTTTGCTTTGTAGAGCTCTTAGGACCTAATCTTTCATTCTCAATCTTTCTTCATTCCCCAAATTATCAAAGTTAATACCTCTTCTCTTTTCCATTTCATGTGTCAAATTTCTTATAAGAAAATGCTTTAATTTCTTGGTATTTATGAAACCATCATCACTGATGAATTGTTCACAAGCATTCAATCTCACATCTTCACTACGATCTCCCCCAAGTTTAAAAGCATCAAGGGCCCACTCCTTGGGAGGATTTTGACTGGTAACCCCTTTCCTTGTATCAAATTTGTGAGGAGGTAAGGACTCATCCCTTTGGAATTCAAAACCTTGATATAAATGGAAATGAATTTCTCTTCGTAGAAATATATGCAAGGGAGTGATAGCCCTAGGGCTCTCTGGGACTTGAAAAATAGAACCACTCGAAGATGGTTCACTCATGGGCCTCTCCATGGTATCTTCTACAAGCAATATTTGTGAGGGTTTTGAAGGGTGTAATTATTCTGGATCAATATTAAATGTGGATGGAGGTTCTTAAGGGCTCAAGGGAGGGGAGGTAGGGCCAATGAGAGAGCCAATTGACTAAGGTGATCCTGGCCTTTCCTCCTCTACCACCTGCACTAGGGTTATAACATCCAAGTGGGGTCTCTCATGACATAGGGGCGTTCTATCAACATCTATATAGGTAGAAATTTTTTCTCTCATCCTTTCTTCTCGGATTATTTGCATCTCCCATGCTAGAGAGTAAGAGTTTTCCTCCTTCTCTCTTCTATTTTCCTCATATTGGATTTTATACCACCTTTCCTTTATTTTCAATACTTCCTCATAGTTTTTTGCATTCCTTATGAGGTCTTCATTATATTCCTCATCCCATTGATGCTCTGGTGTTTTAGCCTTCCCAAGCTTTTTGACAAACCATTTAGAGTCATAAGACCTGTATATAGCTTGGGGAAGTATATACTTGTTCAACATAAAATCCAAGATATCATATGCTTTCTTATTTAAAAAGTGATACATCCAAATCACAACTTGTGATGGGAACATTGATCCTTTTTTGTGTGACCCTCCCATCAAAGACTTATTAGGCTCATTTAATTGATGCATGATTTCTAAAAGGTCCACCCTATCCTACATAGTAATCTGAAAAATCCTAGGAGTAATAGGACTACCAAAAACCTTTATGATTGTGTGGTCCTTAAAGTAAAACCAAGATCCCCAATTGTGGGTGATACCTAACTTAGGCTTAAGGGCTTTGGGTCTAAGAAATTCCTTAGCCTTTGGGCTTAGACCCCATCTAACTTCCTTCTGCAAAATACTCAAAAGCTTTCTTACAAACAAATTTTCAAAAACCAAATAGTTTGACCCATTCATATGTGAGTCCTAGATATAGGTCCACTCTTGAACACCAAGTGGCTCTCCTTTAGTCATGGTTACAATCTACAAATTAGGATGTCATACCTTAAGAACTTTGAACAAAAGTATATGCATCAGGAGAGAGTAATGCTTGAAATTTTTTTGATTTGCCCATTTCGAAATCTTACAAGGCATTATGCAAACCTTGAGCTACCACAAAAGCATAGTCAAAAGGCCTCCTGATATCCTTGCTTTGGATATCCATACAAACCATCAACATCCAATTTGGAGTCACCTATCCCTTGCATCTGCAACACAAACATGACATAAAGCATAGTATGCATCCAAAAAGTAATTGATAAATAGGTCTCTTCTATAAGGGGCAGTCTACTTTGATGTCAAATTTCTATCATCTCCCTTTATGTGTACAGGCCTAAATGATGCTGATATTGTTCTATACAAGAGCTCATTTTTCTTATACTCCATATCTAGCTCTTGGGGATCAATAACTTGATCTGTGTTAGGGTTGAGCATGAACACTTCGTTGATAACATCTCTAGTGATATTTATTAACCTCCCACCTTCATTGGACACAATCTCTCTAGTCACAAGCTTGTAATTTGTAGCAATTGCAGAAATCAATTCAGTATTCACATAGACATTTGGCACCACAAGTTTTTCCAAATTGCAATTCCATATGCTGGACACTAGAATTCTCTCCTTCTTCTTGTAGCCTCTCCTATAGAGACTGAAACCTAATGGTGGAATCAACGAATCCTTGATTTTAGTAGAGTGATCAATGATGAATTCATCTGGTCTAGACCTACGCTTGGATCTCTTTTGTGTCTTTGATGATCTAGGGAGTTGTGCAATTATTTATTCAGAGAACTTTCTCTTCCCCAAATCAGAAGACTCTGCCATTCCTATGGTTAGGGTTCTATAGACTAACAAAAATGAGAAGCTTATATAATTCAACTCGAATTAAATCATATGGAATTTAGACAATAATGATCATTGACAATCTGGAAATATGCTCAAGAAGGTAAAAAGCTAGGAGGAGTGTAATGAAAGTGCACACAACAATCACGTCTTAGAAACCCTAATTATGATAGAAGAAAGAACAAAATAATTTTTAGAATATGTAGAGCACTGTAGATAAAAATTAGCTACAAGCCTCCTACATGGGAGATCGTAAGTTCAAATCTCAAAAAGCATTGTTCAATAAAAAAATACAAATTAGCGAGAGATCGGTGTTAATATAGCAGACAAATTTATATCATAATGAGCAAAATGGATTCATTAAATGTGGTCATGTATGTAGGTGTGATGGTTAGTTGACGTCGGAAGCGAGAACGTAGTAGATTTAATATTTTTTATTTCACCGTTACCTCTTAAGCCTCCTCGGTATTGCGGAGTTATCTTGGTCCTGCACCTTTTCCCAATCATGCAAGCACGCGACAATCTCAGCCATAGATCTCCTGTGAAAATGTCTTTCTCTATTGCACTTAGCAAACAGGGTCATAGGTCCCACACTCTTATTGTGTTGCTTAGTTTTCCATATGGTCTTGTCTTATTGGTTAAGACATTTACTATTAGCCTTCACGGGTCCCGCATGCCATATCTGCAGTGACATTGAGGAGTTAGAGTTTGGATGCATCTTTGATTAGTTGCGCAGTCGCACAATTACTTTTGGCTATTGATCTTCACCAAACTATTCTCTTAGTAAACTACAAAGGACATGACCATGTCAGGACCACCTTTCCACCATGTCAATGGCCACATATATGCATAGCGATCTTGAGTGGGTCCCATCTACCACATAAGTGATAGGGTTGTAGAGTTAACATTTCCTAGGCCATTAATCTAATTTCACAACTGCACGCAAACACTAGTCGTGGATTTGACCAAAGATGAAGGACAGTTAAAAAAAAAAGAAATAGGGGCCAACTAGATGGATAACACAAAGGGTCAGTCATACGATGATATAATGGACCTCAATGGATAGCTTAAGACACTGGAAACCAGCTGCCAAGGGTCACCGCTGAAATAGATCAAAAAGAGAATGCAATGTGGCTAGGACCTGGGGTTTATGGTTTTAGGATTAAACATTTTAAAACATAGAAGATAAACCCTAAACCATATGGCAATTTTGTTCGAAAACATCCCAATGCTAAGGTCTTCCCTCCACTCTGATTTAGATCTAAGGACCTTTTTTATAATTAAAATAGAGATCAAATAGAGTTAATTCAAGCCATGACCACACATTCATAGAATCATAAAAAAGAGATAAAATAGAGTTAATTCAAGCCACGACAAAACATTCATAGAATCATAAAACAAAGATGAAATAGAGTTAATTCAAGCCACAACAAATTACAATAGTCTTGGAATTACAAACAATGTAAATCAGAAAACCTGAATGTATTTGAGAATACAAATTACACAATACATATTATGAAATCATTGTATGAGCTTCTAGAATTACAATACATATTTATTATTTTCAATTACAATTACAATATTACAATATTCTTGGAATTACAAACAAAGTAAATTAGAAAGCCTAAATGTATTTGAGAAGAGAAATTACGCAATACATATTATGAAATAATTGTATGAGCTTATGTGTTGGCATTATGTGAACCGGTATGAGGACATAATGACATTGTATGTTGTCATTGATGTCAATATGCTGAAGAGGTGAGAAATGACATATCAGAGAACTGGTATAACACTGTGAGCCGACATGTGTGCCAAAGTGAAGCGGTGTGCTTGTTCAAAGGTGAACTGGCATATGGTTATGGGAACCGGCACATGGAAACATTGTATGACTACCAGTTGGTGGTCTAAACTTTTGGGTTTCCGGTTGAAGTGCTTCAAGCCTGTGTGGCTCAACCGGTGACTTTGTGTGATAAGTTAGCATGATAACAAAGAACAGATCATGTTGCCATGTAAGCCTTGTGCGCGTGAAGGATCTTGCATGAAGGAGATTGTTCCTATCTAGATCGGGAATGTGAGAAGTCTGTAAAACGGTGATAATGTGTGATGGGTTATTAGCCGCCATAAAATTGGTGGAAATGGACGATGGAGAATGTCTTGAGATTGGATCAAGCACTGCTACATTTAATGCAGTGTGCTCAATGGTCAGGATTGAACCATTTGAATTCCTTAACCTAACAGGTTTAGGGTTTAGGGTTTATGCTACCGACCTATCTATTTTCCTATAAAGTCAATATTGTGTCTCTTTCTGAAGTTGTTGGCAAAATTTGTGTGTGTGTATCCAAGAGAAGGGATACGTGATTCTTGCCAGACCAAAAGGAGAGAAGTGATACTTGTAGAGTGTAAGTGCAGAAGGTGAAGAGGAGCTTAAGTGGATCTGCATTGGCATTGAGTGCTATTACCAGATCATTGTAATGCCTATTGATCTCTAACCACCTCAATAGTTGGAAAATCCCTTAACAGGGTAGCCTTAACCGGCTTGTTGTAAATCCTTTAACAGGGTAATTCAAAGCTATTGAGTTCGAAATCCTTTAGCTATTGAGTTCTTGAAATCCTCTAACAAGGTAACCTTTAACAAGGTTTAACCCTTAACTGGGTATTGTAGTCATCCCTTAACCGAGTGATCTCTAATAGGATTGGTTCCTAGCAGAACCTATTGTAATGTCTCTAACCAGACAAGGCTTCTAACAGAGCGGTCTTCAAAGAGTTCAAAAATAGCTTGTGTGTATTCATCCGCACCATGGTTTTTCCCAGTTGGGTTTGCACATGAAAAATATGTGTGTCATGTGTGATGCTTTTATCTTGTGATGCTTTGCTATTGTCTGTCAAGCATATGATGGTTCTATGTTTTATGCTTGTCAATAAAACATGTTGAACTAGTTGTTATTATGATCTGTTGATAGATTACCTATTTATGCATAAGGGTGAAATGGTAGGGTAGTCTTGAGTTGAGTGAAAAGATAAGTGGGTAACCGGTTAATGCTTGTCTCAATCAGTCTTATCTTTATCGGTTGCACTCTGTTTCAAACCGGTGTCATTGTTTGCCAGTCATTTGAAGTGTCTATTGTTAGACTAGTTTAGGACTATATTTTTGTCTGTACTTATTCACCCCCCCTCTCAGTACCAGGTTAGTACTATCAGTTCATCATTGAGTTATCAATTGGTATCAGAGCATCCTGTAGGTCCTCTGTGTTATAAGCTTAACCGCTTGAGGTAAAGATCCCAGTCTAATGATGAAGAGGGAAGGTCCAAAGTTTAACAGAGAAAATTTTAGTATATAGGAAGACAGAATGAAGATATTCATCAAAAGCATGGGTGCTCAACACTAGACCTATGTTGAGAATGCCTATGTTTCCCCTACCGGTACTCTCACCGATGACCAGAAGAAAGATATGCAGGAGAATGGGTAAGTCATGGAAGCCCTAATTAGTAGTTTATCTGACATTGAGTTTATTGATGTCCAAGATAAGATAAATCCCAAAGAGGTATGGGATACTCTTGAAAATATCTATGGCAATGATGAGCATGTAAAGCAAGATAAGGAAGAAAGCCTTAGAGGGAAGTTTGAAGATATGCCGATGGTTGAAGGTGAGACCATTCAACAGTATCGAATAAGAATCAAAACCATTGTTGGAGATATCAAGAGTGCAGGTGGTAAAATACAAGATTCCACTGTGGTAAGAAAAGTCCTGAGATCCCTATTGCCGGTCTATGCAATAAGGGTTGCTGCTATTCGGGAGCTAAGATCAATAGACAAGACTAAGGTATTCCTAGACTCCATCATTGCAAAGTTGATAGCCTATGAGCTAAATAGTTTCGATGGTAGTGTTCAAAAGACTAAATCAACTTTTAAAGCTTCTACAGTACCATCTAGAAAAGGAAAAGAAGCTAGCACTAGTGGTGAACCAAGACAACGCAGAGAAATGGATGATGAGGAGATTCTGATGGCATTTGAAGCTCTTCTTTCCAGAAAACTTCCTAAAGAAACCGGCAAATATAGAGGTAAGCTACCTTTGAAATGCTTTTCTTGTAACCGGATAGGACATATTGCTATAAATTGTCCTAATGGAAACAACAAGGAAAAACCGGAAAGGTTCAAGAAGTTCAAAGGAGGAAACTGGAGAAACTATTTTGTTGCAGTTGATGAAGGTGTCACAAATGAGGAATCAGAGGATGAAGAAAATGAAGATATTATGTTTGTTTCTATCAAAGAAGATGTGTCAGACAAGAAGGCTCTTGTCTCCCGGTTTGATAATTCCAATGAGTGGATCATTGACAGTGGCTGTTCTCACCATATGACTGGTGACCGGAGAAAGTTTCTATCCTTGGAGGAGTATGATGGTGGTGTGGTTCGCTTTGGCAATGATGTACCATGCATGGTCAAGGGTAGAGGGTCCATCTCTCTGAATGGAAAGAGTAGTGTTGACAATGTGTACTGGGTTGATGGTCTTAGACACAACCTTCTGAGTGTTGCCCAGCTGAATGATAGTGGCATCACTCTGGAATTCAAGAATGGAATTTGCAGAATCTGGCATAGGAGACTTTGCCATGTAAACTTTGATAACATTGTGAAGGCTAGTAAGATCAAGGCAGTTAGAGGGTTGTCAGTGCTAAGAAAACTAGATAATACCTTGTGCAGAGAGTGTCAATTGGGGAAAATATCTTCGTCAACCTTTAAAGGTAAATCTTTCACTGTTGACAACTTGCTTGATCTTGTGCATATTGATTTGTGTGGTCCTATGAAAACTAGAAGTGTGCAGGGTGATAGGTAGTTCATGATTCTCACTGATGACTGCTCAAGAATGATGTGGGTCACATTCTTGAAAGATAGGTCTGAAGCCTTTGTAAATTTTAAAGCTTTCAGAGCATTAGTGGAGAAGGAAAGCGGTAAAAGGATCAAGTGCTTGAGAACTAATCAAGGAGGGGAATTCACTTTCGGTGAATTCAACAAGTACTATGAAGAACATGGCATCAAGAGGCAATTTTTCCCCCCCCAGACTCCATAGCAGAGTGGCCTAGCAGAGAGGAATAACTGGACTATGGTTGAAGCAGCTAGAACCATGTTGATTCAAGGAAAGGTAGCTCACACCTTTTGGAGAGAAGCGGTGAGCACTGCAGTCTACACAATGAACCGGGTACTCATCAAGAAAGGTAAGGATAAAACTCCTTATGAGTATTGGACAGATAAGACACCTATGGTTAGCTACTTTAGAGTGTTTGGTAGCAAATTTTACATCAAGAGGAGTGAAAACTAGAGCAAATTTGATGCGAACTGTGATGAGGGAATAATCCTCGGATATTCAGCCAAGAGCAAAGCTCTCAAATGTTTCAACAATAGGACTTAGAGAGTTATGGAAAGCATCAATATAAGAGTTGATGAAACCTCTAAGAAAACTGAGGAAACCGACAGTGAGCAAGTAGTAAATGAACTGGTTGCAACCTTCTGGGAACCGATTGACAGCCAACCGAGTACCAGTAACAGTGTTCCTACACTGGCAAATGTAGATGCTGATACTGATGGAGATGAGAATGAAGAAGAAAAGCAAGAGGAATCTATCAAGACCATTCCTTAGTATGTCAAGCTGAATTAGGATCCTAAGCAGATCATAGGAGATAAGGATGCAGGAATCCTTACAAGAAGAAAGGTCAGAGAAAATTCATGTATGATCTCTGAATTTGAGCCTAAAACATTCAAAGAGGCACATAAAGATGAAGACTTGATCAAGGCAATGGAAGAGGAACTTGACCAGTTAGAGAAAAATGGTACATGGTCTTTGGTACCCTCTACCAGAGCATAAAAATGTCATTGGTATGAAATGGGTCTTCAGAAATAAGCTAAATGAGGATGGCACAATGATTAGAAACAAAACCAGATTGGTATGCAAGGGATATGCTCAAGAAGAAGGAGAAGACTATGGAGAAACCTTTCCTCCTATAGCCAGATTGGAAGGAGTTAGTATGCTTCTTGCATATGCAGCTTTTAAAGGCTTCAAGGTATATCAAATGGATGTAAAATCTACATTCCTAAATGGTGTACTTGAAGAGGAGGTGTATATAGAGCAACTACATGGGTTTTCCCTATCTGAAGATAGTGACATGGTATGTAGGCTACATAAAGCATTATATGGCCTAAAGTAGGCACCTAGAGCATGGTATGAACGTCTACATTCCCATCTTGTGAAGATTGGATTTGAGAGAACAAGTGAAGATAGTAATATCTACTTGAAGTCTGAAGGAGATCAAATCCTGATCTGTGAGGTATTTGTTGATGACATTATCTTTGGTGGAGATGACAAAATGAGTCATGAGTTTGCAGATGAGATGAAGAAAGAGTTTGAAATGTCACTCATAGGGGAGATTAAATTCTTCATTGGATTGCAGATCCAGCAGATGAAGGATGGAATCTTTATCACTCAGTCCAAGTATGTCAAAGAGGTGTTGAAGACCTTTGGCATGGAAGATAGAAAACTGGTTGGTACTTTGATGGTGACTGGTTGTAAACTATCTAAAGAAGATGACTCAGAATTGGTTGATGAAAAGGAATACCGATCAATGATTGGTAAGTTACATTATGTAGTGCATAGAAGACTGGATATTGCACATGTAGTTGGCATTACTGCAAGATTCTAGGAAAGCCCAAGAGAATCTCACTTGGTTGCAGTCAAGCGGATTCTTAGGTATTTGAAGGTAACTGTTGACTATGGATTGTGGTATCCTTATAGAAAAGATTTCAACTTGAAAGTATACACAGATGCTGATTAGGCAGGCAATATAGATGATCGGAAAATCACAACCGGTGGTGCATTCTTTCTTGGTCATAGACTGGTCTCATGGATGAGTAAGAAGTAGAGTTGTATCTCTCAGTCTATAACGGAAGCAGAGTATGTTGCAACTTTCATGAACTACACTTAGAAAATTTGGATGAAGCATGTATTAAATGGCTTCAAAGTTCATGTATCTAAACCAGTAAGTATATTTTGTGACAATACTAGTGCAATTAATATCTCCAAGAATCCGGTTTTACATTGTAGAACCAAGTACTTTGAGCTTAAGTATCATTTCTTAAGGGAAAAGGTTCAGAACAAAGAGATTACACTGGAACATGTTTCCAGTAAGGAGCAGTTAGCAGACATATTCACCAAGCCTCTCCCAAAGACTACATTTATGTACTTAAGAGGTGAATTAGGGGTGTTTCCCTTTCAGGAGGTAAACTAAAAGCATATGCTCCACATCAGTTAGGTATTGCATAGTCAAATTTATTTTGGATTGATTTGTTGAAGGATGCTACTCCTCAGGGGGAGCAGCATAATGGAACAGGGAAGCTTGTACCTCCACTTTGGCATTGTTGTAAAAGGGGGAGAAGATGTGAAGCGGAGAAGATATCTGCAGAAATTGGGGGACAAGATGTGAAGCAGATAGATAACTTTGTATATTGCCATCAATGCCAAATGGGGAGATTGTTGGCATTATGTGAACCGATATGAGGACATAATGACATTGTATATTGTCATTGATGTCAACATGATGAAGAGGTGAGAATCGGTACAAAACTGTAAACTGACATGTGTGCCAAAGTGAAGCGGTGTGCTTGTTCAAAGGTGAACTGGCATATGGTTATGGGAACCGGCACATGGAAGCATTGTATGACTATCAGTTCATGGTCTCAAATTTAGGGTTTCCGGTTAAAGTGCTTCAAGCCTGTGTGGCTCAATCGGTGACTTTTTGTGATGAGTTAGCATGATAACAAAGAACAGATCGTGTTGCCATGTAAGCCTTGTGCACGTGACGGATCTTGCATGAAGGAGATTGTTCCTATCTACCTCGAAAATGTGAGAAGTGTGTAAAATGGTGATAACGTGTGATGGGTTATCAGCCGCCATAAAATTGGTGGAAATGGACAATGGAGAATGTCTTGAGATTGGATCAAGAACTACTGCATTTAATGCACTGTGCTCAATTGTCAGGATTGAACTGTTTGAATTCCTTAACCTAATAGGTTTAGGGTTTAGGGTTGATGCTACCGACCTATCTGTTTTCCTATAAGGTCGATGTTGTGTCTCTTTCTAAAGTTGTTGGCAAAGGTTTTGTGTGTGTATCCATGAGAAGGGATACGTGATTCTTGCCAGACCAAAAGAAGAGAAGTGATACCTACAGAGTGTAAGTACAGAAGGTGAAGAGGAGCTTAAGCAAATCTACATTGGCACTGAGTTCTATTACCAGATCATTGTAATGCCTATTGATCTCTAACCACCTCAACAGTTGGAAAATCCCTTAATAGGGTAGCCTTAACTGGCTTGCTGTAAATCCTTTAATAGGGTAATTCAAAGCTATTGAGTTTGAAATCCTTTAGCTATTGAGTTCTTGAAATCCTCTAACAAGGTAACCTTTAACAATGTTTAACCCTTAATTGGGTATTGTAGCCATCCCTTAACCGAGTGATCTCTAACAGGATCGGTTCCTAGCAGAACCTATTGTAATGTCTCTAACCGGACAAGGCTTCTAACAGAATGGACTTCTAAAGAGTTCAAAAACAACTTGTGGGTATTCATCCCCACTGTGGTTTTTCCCAGTTGGGTTTCCATGTGAAAAATATGTGTGTCATGTGTGATGCTTTTATCTTGTGATTCTTTGCTATTGTCTGTCAAGCATATGATGGTTTTGTGTTTTATGCGTGTCAATAAAACATGTTGAACTAGCTATTATTATGATCTGATGATATATTACTTGTTTATGCATAAGGGTGAAATGGTAGGGTAGTCTTGAGTTGAGTGAAAAGCTAAGTGAGTAATGGGTTAATGTTTGTCTCAGTCAGTCTTAGCTTTACCGGTTGCACTCTGTTTCAGACCGGTGTCACTGTTTACCAGTCATTTGAAATATCTGCTGTTAGACCGGTTTAGGACTGTATTTTTATCTATACTGATTCACCACCCCTCTCAGTACCAGGTTAGTACTATCAGTTCATCATTGAGTTATCATTATGTAACATGCTCCACTCTCCATCTAATGGAACTCCTAATTGTTCTAACATATAGTAAGTGGCTTGCAAATTTGTCAACAATTCTTAATTGGAAGTGGAAGTTGACATCAATTTTTCATCCAAAGCTGTATTCAAGGTTATCAATGGTTTGGTCATGGACAAAAAGTTATCCTCATTTATGTCCTTAGGAAACAGGTCCAAATCATGCTTCATTTTATCCTCCAAATTATTTTTGAAAGAAAAATCTCCAATGAATTGCTATGAGCATTGTATCAAAACTCATCGGTAAACCAATTTCTATCAATCTCTGCACCTTAAATGTAGCCTCTTCATCTTTTTTGCAGCCTTATCCAAATATTCTTGTGATTCTTGTAGTTTCTTACATTTTTGAATGAGAGATGAAGCCTTTACTGAGGAATCAATGCGGTCATGGATTCACTTGGATGCCAAATATTTGTCATTGGATTTGTAGACTATTTGCAAAATTTTATTTATAATTTTTTCTCTTGAATTCAACTTTCTGTTCTGAGCAATGTATTCAATCAACCTCACATAATGTACACTGAGATTTTCAATCAATTCAAACAACTAACACAATTGGTCAGCATTCTGCATTATTTTCTCCCAAATATTTTGATTTATAAACCTCATTGTTTGTTTTCAAGAACCTCTCAATTTGTCTTTGAGAGAGTTAATATCATTGTATGCCTTCTACAACTCTTGTGTTAGTCTTTCACTATTTATTCTTTCTTCCTCTACTTTTTCTTCCCACGGATTTTCTCTTTCCTTCTCTTGTGGTAGTGGCGTTCTCTGGATTATTGTATAATTGTACTAGAAGAGGATCTTTCACTTTCAAAATTTTTGATGCTTTCAGCTAAGATTTTTTTTCAGTTCATTCAGTTCCACCTCTGACTGTTTGTTCTTTGCACTTGTAGATGTAGATGTGGATTTTTTTATTCTTTTGTGTAATTCATTGCAATTGTTATCTACAACTTTCCTCTTTGCTTTCTCATTTTCTAGGTCTCTGTAACTTTTGTATTTGTCACTCCTCTCTCTCTCTCTCTCTCTCTCTCTCTCTCTCTCTCTCTCTCTCTCTCTCTCTCTCTCTCTCTCTCTCTCTCTCTCTCTCTCTCTCTCTCTCTCTCTCTCTCTCTCTCTCTCTTGAGAAATGATGTGTACACCAGTTCATTGGTCTTCCTCGACACATTAATTTTGTCCATATTCTTTACTCCTGAGAAATCCATTTGGATGGTGCTAATGTGAAATTGGGAGGGATCAATCATATTATTTGGTTCATTTTGATTTGGAATTGGGGGCATAAAAACCATGAACTCCATCATTTCTTTATGTGGGTCATATGTTGGAAATACCATGTTCATTGCAGGTTCTTCCTCTATAGCTATAGTACTTGCAACCTTCATCATTTGCTTCCTTTTTTCTTTATTTGTTCCTACTCTCTTTAAATTGATCAATGAAATTATTGTAATTAAAATCTGGGGTTTTTGATGCAATTGAATGTTTGAATGGTGAAATAGAACTTGCAGTGATGTAGGCACCTCCACCTATTCTTGTGGTTGTAACTATTTCATTATGAGGTGGAGGTCTAGAAAAAGATGCAAAACCCATTCTTAATCCTGTCCCACTTTGACTTACAGTTGGGATTATTAGGCTCATTTGAGGGCTAGGGGTTTTTCTGGAGCTAGAAATAATACCTTCACGGTGGAACTTGATGTAGTTGGAGTTATATTGATACTCGTCATTGTTGTCATAAGCTTTTGCTTCTTTAAAATGCCTTGATCACTGAGATTTTGTATATTATCTTCTACTGTTGGCCTCTTCTGAGTGTCTTTTTCTCATTGCACTTATTGACCACAACTAGAACTAGTACCCATACCATCTCCACCAGTGGTATTAGTACTTGATTCTACACCATGTTCTAGTTGTGATTGAATTCGACTATCAGGATTTGAAGCTATAACAAAATGAGGTTTAGGTTTATAATTATCATCTTTCCTTGTTGATTCAACTCCAATGCCTCCACAATATGCACCTTTTCTTGGTAACTCTACCTCCAGTGGCATCCAAGGGCCTTTTCCTTTGGATGCCAGACTACCATCTTGATAAATCAATTTTTCCATTATGGTTGCGCCTGAAGAATATTTTTCAAACATAGATGTTTTTGCAGATTCTGTTACAACACCTATTGGATTTTGACCCGAGTGTATCTCATTATCACTTTAATGATCTCTATCATCATCACTCACATAATATGCTTCAGATGGATTCTCTATATTCCACAATTTTCCAAACTCATAATCCTCTGGGATATCTTTAAAATATACAATTCTCTTTGGTTCACCTAGATTCTTCCTCATAGACCAAAAATATATGATTTTGTTTCATGTCTAGTTTGCCTCTATAAAAGCTTGTGATAGAGAAGCCGGGATGCTTATTCTAGTAGATGGAAAATCAGCTCTTTTGAAAACAATGTCTGACCTCTTGGTTTGGATCTCTTTCTCTATTTTTCTCTATGGGTGCAATGTCATAATTTGTGTTGACAATTATTCTAGAGAAATATGTTTCTTAGTAGCAGTATCCTCCATCACGTTTTTGACCTCATCCCACGAATCCTTGTTTTTCAATATCTCTAACAAGGGTTTACTTAGATGTTGGATTTTAATTGTAGAGTTCTTATTCACCACAACCATTTCCTTAATGATGTCACATGGATCATACTACCAGAACTTGTCAACATTAAAATTAAAAAATTTCAAAGTTTCATGTACCACACTAAATGATTTTCTCTCAAATTTGTACCCTCGACATGAAAAAGGTAATGAAGGAAATATTCTCTTCTTTTTCTTACCATAAAAGTAGATCTTATCTGTAATCTCCATCTTCCTTACATATTCCAATGCAAAAACCCTCTTTGTCACATGTATTGGAAGTTTGTAGGGTTCTACTCCCGATCCATAAAACCTTAACACATTATATTCTTCCGTGAGGTACCAGTCAGCCAATTGTATTTCACATCCAAGCTGAACGCAATCTCTACAACACTCAAGAAATCTAGGAATTAGAGTGTTTGCAATTGCATGATACATTAGTGCCAAAAATAAATCTAAAAAATAGTTGTAGTTCCCTATGATATCGTGCATCCTTATCTTAGTGGTCCATTCATATATTGGACACACTGTTCTCGTATCAACATCCTTATACACCTAAATCTAAAGCTTGTTGGACTCAAACGTTCCACTATATTTCACTAGAAGAAGATGACACAGGTAGGTTGTAAACCTAAATTTATTAGAGGAACCTCTCTTAATATCTACAAATTGTTCATACATGGATTGAACAACATGCTCAACAAAATTATATCTAACAGGTTGATTAACATAATGGATATTAAATACCATTTCAAGGAGGTTTGCACCCACTTCCATATTAGTTTCCAATCCTAAGCAAAATGTTAGCATGGCAATAGTATCCTAAACCCATGGCACAAAAATATCTCCTTTGTAAGGAGGCTTATGATTTTGATCCAGTTGTTTACCATCCATTGTTATCGCTTTGAAATAATTATTTCTCCCCTCTTCATTGACTAAAAAAAATCACAGGAAAGCTTTTCTAGGTCAATGTGGATGTTTGAGTGTCCAAAATCTCCTGCTCCAAGCCTTGAGTCAAACAAAATTTTAAATTTTTCCTTGGTAATGGATAAAATTTCCTTTTGAATCTTTTTACTAACAATTGCTCGTCTATTTTCATCATAATTTTGGGCACAAACCATGACAACTTTTGGGAAAGAGAAAACCTTAGGTAGCATCATGTGTCCCAATCCAACATCCCATGCTGTAGTTTTATTTATGTCTTGGCCTAATATTTTATTATACACAATATTTCTTGCCTTACCGAACATGCCGCCTGTGGCCTTATTGTCACATGAAAATCTAAGAGTAGTGGTTAGCTTACCATGGATTACATGATCATAAATATCATAGAATTCATCAAAGAAACCTGGGGTTTTAATGAATTGGGCATAGTCTTTTTCTTCTATCTCTTTGGCTTTCCCCATCACCTCTAATTCTACAATCTAAATTGCAAGATTGAAAAAATAAAAAATGTGGGATGTAGGTGTTCCATATTTCTCTTAGGAAGTTACTTGAAAATTTTAATTTGAAATGAAGAAGAAAGAGACTCGTGCGGACAAACTTTGTTGCATCTTTGAATTTGGATTCTAATTTTAGAATCTCCCTGGTTAACTAGTTACTCCAAAGTTGAATCACCCTTAATTTCAAGAGCAGTAGATGTTCCTTGAAGGAAAAAACCATGGTTAAAATTTATTTCTTTTTTTTTCTTTTATTAAAACATTAAAACATTCATTTATTAAAACCTTTCATTCTTGACAGTGCTCACACATGTCTCTATTCCGGTGACTGTTTGAAGAAACATGTGTCCTTCACAACTTCGGGCTGAAATAGAGCTTATGTTGTTGATTTGCGATCATTCAATAGTCACTAAATTGATTAAAATTAATTAAGTATAGACTTAGAGTTAATTAAGTATATAGTTTAAAAAATTTAATTAGACAATGCACACACATGTCTGTATTCCACAGACTTTTTGAAGAAACCTTTGTCCTTCAAAATTTCAAACCAAAATTGAGCTTATGTCATTGATCCGTGATCATCCAATAGTAATTAAATTGATTGATTAATTAAATTTTAAAGTTTCTCATGCGATGAATTGGGAACAAAGCGGATGGTGTGTTATCCAAATGGGCTACATCTTTTTGAGAGACACGAGAATATCAACTTGAAGATTTTAGTAGTATGTCAGTAGATGACATGGTGGCAAAGAATGATTTTATGGAAACCCTTAGATTTATGCAAGTTCGAATTGATGGGATTTGATCAATCTAATTGGTGAGTAGTGGTGGTGGAGTTAATGTCGTATTGAGCAGACAAATTTTAGGGAAAAGCAAGGATAATGCATTTATGATAATGAATTGATGAATTTATTGGCCTCACATTAATCATTCACCTTTTTACAGCTTGAGTAGAGGTTGAGTTGTATTGCTTGAAAGGTAAGTAGTGAAAGGTGGAGCCGCTATAGAGAAGTTGGTGTAATGGAGGCGAGTTTTACTTTCAAAATAGAGAATAAGGTAGTGCCTTTTGTGGGCAAAGTCACAAACAGATGATTGTAGGATCTATTTGTTTTCAAGGATGAGATACTAATGGAGGTAGTGAAGCTAATTATGGAAGAGAAAATTGCATATGTGGGTCATTGGAATCACACAAATATGGATATTTATTCCCTAATTGCAGCGTGGGGATTAGAATTTGAGGACTCAATGGATAAAGTGAAGCAAGTGCTGCAAGATTTAATTACTGAAGAGTATTTGAAAGGCATGGAATCTATATTTGAAAGGGTCATCTTGAGACTAGGGATTAATGTCATAAGGTTTGAATGTGCTGGTGAATCCCATACCATTTGCATGATGGAAAGAACATGAATTGAAAGCAAGATTTAGGGCTCTGGCTAGATGCGATTGGGAGGCTTTGAAAACTTTTGTAGAGTTGATGCATGTGGAAGAGGTAATACGGGTGGCACACAAGGTGGATAGGGTGGTGGCGGGTCATGATCTAAGGACGAGGAAACATACATTGGATATGGTGATGGCTCTATCAAAGTTTGAAGATGAGTCTACTCAAAACAACTAATTGCATAATGATATGTCATGTCTCTCTATTTTGCTAGTCATCTTGATTTAAGTCTATAATTTTTTAACTTAATGTATCCGTATGTTGACTGTCATTGAGTAGAATACATGCTCGGACTGTTGTTCTTCCTTTTGGTGTCTTTTCATGTTGGTTTTAGAATTAGATCTAGTAGGTGGTTTTTTTGGATGAACAAGGTGTATATACTATACTTTTTCTAATCTTATTGTTTAAATATTAATAAAATACATGCATACTATGAGCGATTTTTTTGCAAAAGCTTGATAATGGTGGGTAGGGTGTTTTCATATGTAGTGGTACTGTAGTTGTTGGGTGGATGTTTGGTTTAGTTTTTTGGGTGTTTTTGGTACTTTTCTGGAGTCTTTTGGAAATTTTAGTTCTTTTGAGACATTTTTCTCTTTGAATATGAATAAAATAACATATTATTACAAAGAAAAAAAAAATCTTTCAATTTCTAAAACAAATGTAAGTGAATTTACAATTAAAATTTGATATAACTTGATTATTCTCAATGGTATTATTTATTATATTTTATAAATTACTGTTAAAATATAAATAATATATTAAATTTCAAATATTACACCACAACACCAGAGAAATATTGTTAAAAATTAAATTTTAAATATTATTATGACTAATAAATTAAAAATTATTAATTATAAATATTATAAATAGATCATCGCATGACTATGCAGTTAGATCAAGATGCTTATTCACCTTAACTCCGTAGCCCTGCATGCACAGATGGCACATTGGCCTTGCTAATGTCAATCTCTTATTAAGTGGACCAATAAGATTCTACACGCTGGAGGTCAAGGGACACATCGGAAAGGCTTGGCCCAATCTATCCTCCTCATGAGCCATAATATTGAGTGGTCACCTCTTGTTTATCCAAAAACTCAAATCATTGTGTAGTTGCACAATTAATCAAAGATGCTCGCAAAAACTAGCTCCGCCCGCATAGGCCCTACCAATAGTGACAATATACACTTGAACACTAAATGAATGACATGTGGAAAGCCATGTCACATGGCTAGGATGTGGCTCTAGCATGTTCATCTCCTAAGTATGATAATGCATGGCTGTCTTTTGTAAGATCAATGACCAAGATCTTCACACTATTGCAGAGTTAGCCGAAAGTGATCGATGAAGCTAACTCCACAGTGCCGAAGGTTTTTGTAAACTATGGAAAATAAAAAATAATAAAATTAAAGACATTAAACTAGTAGACATGCTTATAATTTGAATTTACCATTGTAAGCATTTATGCTCTAGGGTTTTCTATGTGGGCTATAGTTGCATTTGTTACATTAATCATTGCTCTCTTAAATTCTTTGTGTCTTTCAATTTCATGAGCCTATCAGCCTAATTGATCATATACAATAATAGAGTTGTAGAGTAAATCATTTTTAGTTTTATTTTGAAACCCTATCTATAACCTACATCGGTTTAACAGTGCAGTAGGGAAAAAGCCTATAACAAAACCAAAATTGAAACCCATCTCATACAAAATTACAAATACATATTCAACAACTTCCAAAATGAAGCAAACCAGACATAAAAAAATTCTAGAAATGATATTATCATGAAAGAACTTGCACATGATAGGTTAATAGCTAGGTAGGGCCAACACCCATTATATTAAGATAACATAAAAAATAAAGATACAACAATATTTAGTTTGTAGCCAAAAATATATTTCAATTGAATGTCCAGTAGTGACATAAAATATGGCACAAGTACTTATAAAAAAAAATTAACAACCCGTAATCCACAATACAAAATTAAAAATAGAATGAAGCAGCTAAACCATACTTTAGGACTAGGAGACATTTCAAGCCCACCTTCCCGCTTCACGTTCCTCCTTCATTCTATCCTGCCGAACTTTCTTGGCTTGTAAGATGAGTCAGTAGTCCTATCCGCATTTAACATGAGCTTTGCCTGCTGCAATTTCCTCCACACCACATCTATCATCCTCAATCCATTCCTCTTTGCTCCCTAGTTGCAGCGCCCCTACAATCTCAGCCACATCTGCCTCATCATTTTCAGCTTCATCTAGCAACCCTTCAATGGTCAAGAAGTCCTAATGCCAATCATCTTCCTTGAGTTCCTTGATTTTGGCTACATAAAGGAGGAAATTGATACTACATAGTATATCACTCCTCTACCCCTATAGCAGTTGGGCATCGTGTGTTTGTACAATCAAAATTTAGAAACCCCCCCAATATAATATTTCTGTGGGAGGGGAATGAGGAGTTTATTATCCATATTATTGATCACCACATCAATGTCATGCAAATATGGATGCTCAAATAGCATATGGGTGAGTTTTTTTACCCACTCCTTGGAAACCATCACATATAACACCAGGGCAAGAAAAAAGGTCAGAATGTCCGAACTGACCCTATGCCTATGATATACCATCAGAAAATCCAACCCCAACATTGTCTTGATTACATGCACTATGGACGGGTGGTCATTCACCAAGACCCCTCCTAACCGTTTATCAGCGACTTCACCTACAAACATTGTTTGTTGTTTCATTTCCCTAAGAATAATCAACGTGTCCATCACTCCCACCTCTGCGTTTCCAACTCGAACATGTAATGTGGAAATATGGTAATACCCCAATAGCCAATTTAAAGGCATTCGCTCGACTTCATCAATGATCATAAATGTATCATTAAAGGAACACTTACCATAAGTTGCCTTCTGTGGTATATATTAAATATTATCTTCTTTTATTATTTTTCTATTTTTTGATATAAGTTATAACAACCATAGCATGTTTTCTATATGGGTTATTTTTCAAAAAATTGGCACATAGTCAAATCTGAGATCAAGAATGTAAAACCAAGCAGAAGATCATTTCAAATGAGTGAACAACTCAAGAATTAATGCCTAATGTTAACACATTGACAAGGATCAAACAATGATAAGGAAATTGCGAAGACAAAACAAAATATCCTTAATATTATGATTCATCATTCATGTAACATCTAAAAGTACAAATGGAGACAATCTTAGCAACAATATAGTACTCTATTCATTAAGTAATTGAAAAAATACTGAGAGAAAGTGTACATTCTAATTTATTTCACCATGAAACCACCCTACACAAATAGACAAGACAAATCCTTGTTTCTACTCTCCTCGAAGATAAAATTTTTTTAGAATCCTTCTTAACAGCCTTGGTATTCCTTTTATAATAATAAGGATTGCAACAAGATAGCGGCCATTTACAAGAATGTGTAACATGTATTGCATGTATAGGATGTCATAAAACCACCAAGCCAGTATACATGAAAGCTTTGGTGTCGAGACATAGAAAGCTTCCATGAATACCAACAACCTTATGAGAAATGCCACTATCGCACAAGCGTGGTTATTGATGCAGAGGATACCAGGATACAAAATTGTCATTGCATTTCATGGTAGGGGAGAACTTTGAGAGTTTTGATCAATCAAGGATGCTTGACTCCAAAACCGCATCTCCTGTGTCTTCACCCATCTTTCTCTCTGCATTCCACCCATTATAAGGTGGAAATGGCAATTGCCAGAGAGATCAAAATTATTTGCAACTACAACTGAACCCTGTAGTGGCACTCAAGCCTTTTAATAACCCTTTGTTTATCTTTGAAAATTTTAATAACCCTTTGGATACAAGGTAAGTCGTCAATCTTCTTTACTTCATGGCATCAAAAAACCTTCATCCATATTTCTTTATGCTAGAATTCAGCTGCACCTTCTATACACTTCATTTTGAAACCTCTTCAAGAAAGGCAACAAAACTTCATAAAGACTTATCCTAGAAATATGTCAAATTTGATAAGTAGCACACAAATTATATAACTTCTATCTTCTACATTCAGAAATGTAACATGTGAATAATGACCCTATTTCTTGATTTGCAAAGTGGCAACAACTGACAATCGGGTCTATACTTTGGACTATTCCACATTTTGTATTAATTTGTGTGAGATGTTCTTTTCTATCATTCCACAAGAAAGCTTTCATTCCAATCGTCTTGACACTTGTACATGACACATGAACCTCAACATAGACCTTTACCAAGGGGGGGTTTCTTAAAGTTATTCCCGAGGATGGTAGGGATTGTTGTCTGAGATGGTGGACAAATTGGATGTGGTTGCATATGTCTTGATGTAGCATGAGAGAATGTTCTGGATCTATGTGGTTTCATGGACGAAAGTGATGATAGGCAACATTGACAATGTTCTTTAAGTAGAGGAATTATTCATGAGTTTGAAATTTGACTTCAAGTGGGAGAACATTGGAATGTGAAGTCAATTAGGACTCTGCTTCCCTATGTGTCATTCAAGTTCTCTTCAATTAGGACCCTGTTCACGTATGTGTCAAACATGTAGTTTTGTGAGTCGTACTTACTATATTTAGTAAGTTGTCTTCAACTAGGACTCTGCAACTCGGGTGCATTGACTTAGTAAATTCTTAAGTCATTCATAGTAGAATCAAGTTGGACTCTATATGTGTCAACCTTGTAGATGATTGAGAGCCACATATAGGCTTAGTCAATAATATGACTAAAGTAGTGGCATTAGAAGGGTTATAGGTGGCAAATTTGAGAACTTAATTATAGCATTGAATTTCTCCAATTTGTTTATATATAGAGTATCTTTCCCTCCTTTGGAAATCTAGGGGCTAGAACAATTTTGAGATTGTATTGTAACTATTTTTTTTGTTGATTTATGCTTGATGACTCTCTAGTTTTGGAGCATGGGGTGTTTTACCCAAAAGGGTTTTTCCCATGGTAAATTTGTGTTCTATTCTTTTATCTTTTCTTCTATTTTTTATTATGTGTGATTGAATCTGAATGTATGCATGCTTCTCAAACTATTGTTCAATCTCAGAAGATCTTAAATTGCAATCACTTTTCTCTAAGGGATAATGTGGGAAATTATTAATGCCCGATTCCTCTTTATGGTATCGTAGTGTGTAAATTTGTGTTGGATGCTTGATATGCATACTGGTCTCGAGAGATGGATCTTTAAAGGTACTTAGATTTCCCAACAATTATTATACTATGTTTGACAACAACAAATATAGAACACTAATGTGTGACGATTTTTTAATATCTATTGGGTTTATTTTGGCAGTTGTTTTTATCATTCAAGCCAATTATTAGAGGTTGTTGATTAAATTAAATATGGTTAAAAAATGTTACAAGTTAGTTGATGTTATTTGCATGCATATTAGATTTAATATAAAAAATAATATTGGTTCAAATGAAAGTATTATTAGTTTATTTGACCATGCTAGCTCAATAATGGTGAGTTGTTAGTATTCACTTATTCAATTTTCTAGTGTTAGAATTGTGCTGTATTGAATATTTTCATTTTGACAAAATAAAAAGATTAATATACTAATAATATTGGTAAGGAGAAATATTAACTTAGTTATGAAATATTAGTAAAATCATATTTAATTATGGCAATAAGGTATATTAGTAATGTTAGTAAATGAAACAACATGCTAGTACTAACTGAGATATTACAATAATATTATCAAAACTTTAATAAGACCTAATTAATTCATTTTGTTAATGTGTTATAGTTTCTTTGTTGGAAATAATGTTAGTAAAGAGGACTAAAAGTTCACTTGCTACCTTAAAGGCATTGTAATACCCTCAATATTTACTACTCTAACAAGATGTGTATATTTAATTAACTATCATTATTTCTAAAAGAATATAAAGGCAATAATTTGAAAATTATGGATAACATATATATAAAGATATACATGGTATCTATATCAAACAACTATATTTCAAACATGATTAATGAATTATTTAATTCACTATTTTTAATACTACTACTGTAACAACGTTCTATACTGCACTTAAGAGAGTAATTTAATTTCATGAGAAGGTAAAGTTAAAACATGAATGTAAATATATATCCATGGAAAAAATTTCAACTTTTAAATTAAATTCTTTAACACATAACAAATAAAAATCATTGCATTCTATAAGAAACATTGAAATAACTTACAATTTTTCATCAAAGAAATATACTTACTCTTTTCCTTCTAAGAATTTATATAGTTTCAATTAAACAATTGAGTTTACAATAGAAAAATAGAGTTAAGAAATTATTGGTGTGTGGATAACCTGATCTACATCTCAAGCCTTGACGCGTTATCTATAGGAGGGAAGGCATCACCCAAGTAATTTTATTCTAAGCTCAAACTGGTGGTCTCCCATACACCTTCCAATTGGAAGTGGCCTTACTATTCACAAGGGTATAGACAAGGGAACTATTAAGGACTCCCATCTGAGTTTTGGTGTGGTCTCCTACATAATTCCAATTAACCATACAACTATAGATATCCTAATATCTATGTATAACCATTTTAATTGGACTATACAGCTAGATTCGATGAATCGACTGGATGCAAGTAGACTATTGCATCACTTTGGCCAAAGATTCATATTGATAACAATTATAAGGAAGTGTAGACAAATATTCATGCACCTCTACTCAACATGGATTACTATACTCATAATATACTTACAACTTCGTAAACTCAGAATATACTTAAGAGTTGAAATGCAACTTCTCATGTCATGTTTTCTCACATTTACTAAATCATAACAACTACCACTAGTTTGCATGTCAAAATGATAAAATAAGTTTTTTAATAAAAATACATCTCATATCAAGATAGCATAACTTTCAATTATTTAAGGGACATTCAAGTAATATCACCCTTCATTTACTCGTGACTTGGTTAGTATCATTGATACTACTATTGATAGGAGACTTACTGTTTAAGAAAAACAACTTCTCCTAAGGTCTTGTTCTAACTAAGTTTTCAAGGTAGTCTATAATAAAAAAAATTAACTTTCTAATGTGCAAAAAGACTTTTTTTAGAGAACATCTTCTTTAAAGAAAGCCTCATGAGTAATTTCTACCTTTATGAGAATGTTCTTCTTTACCTAATTGATGTGGTCTTTAGGGTCAAAAACCCTCTCTACTCTAAGCTTTAAGGAATATATAAACTTCTTGTAGCTTTGCACTTCCTCAAGTGTAACAAACACAATAGAGAAATCTAAAAAATCTATTACATGGGGCAAGAAAGTGCCTTTCTTCTATTTATCCATTATCTATTTTTCCATCCACATCATCTACCACATAAACTCCAAAAATGCCAATGATGGAGAAACAATTCTAGGGAAATGATGAGGTGCTTTAAGGAATCCATGGATCCTCATAACCATATAATGAAAAAATAAAACCAATCCCCAAACTTGTGAGTATGACCTTCATTGGGCTTCAAAACTACTGGCCTCAATAATTTCATTATTCTTGGGGGAAACTTTTCTGGAACCAAATTAAAATTAACCATGATCTTCATTACAAAATATTCACGAAATGTGTCATAGTTACTATTTTTGCATCTATTATCCCAGACATAACTCTAGCATTGAGCTGGTAGCCTTGAACCTTATTTGTTCGCCATTTCCAGATCACAATTTCTGGCTCCATGAGTTATGTTTTGACATAAGATTAAGTGGCAGAGAAGAGAATAATGCTTGAAATAAAGTAGGGTTATATTCCTCTTTACTTTAATCAATCCTTCATGGATCACACACAATATTTTTGTGGGAAAATCAAATTCTATATTCACCTCTTAGTGTTGTATTCTCATTGCCATCATCATCAAGTCTATTGACATTCTATCCTCTGCATTCCTTCCCATCAGTTGACACAAGGCAAAGTAAATTCTAGAAAAATAGCTCTCAAAATATTCAACCAAGAATGGTTCCTATTCTATCAATGGGATTGGCATTCTACTATTATCAACATCTTTGTTCTAGTACATGGGAAGCTCATCTCTCCTACAAGTTTTCCATGACCTCTTATAATACTCAATCGATTTTTTTTATTCTTTTATTTCTAAGTCTTGTTTATTCAACATGAACCATTCAACAATTTTAAGCTCATCCAACATTATCAAAAGTGAACCATAAGGTTTTCATAACTATTTTTGATATTGCATTGTAATTTTGGGCCAAGATCCCGATCAAGTCAACCTCTATAAATTTTTTGACATAATTAACTGTTCTAAATCTAATTTCTAGGGGTTAGACACTAGGACTTTCTCCTCCCTCATGGTGTTGAAATACTCAAACAAACCACATCTTGAAATAGGAATGATTGCACACCTACATCCTTGGGCCACATCCCTAACAACTTCTTATGACCTTTATCAGTTGAACTGAGAAAAATATCCAAAATTGTTTATTCTAATAACCCCCTTTTATCCTTAGACATTAAATATTCTCCCTTTTAGATAGTTGACTCAATATTTCAAGGCATATTGACATAATACTCCACTCCCTAACTAGGGTTTATTTCTTATAACAACAAAGTCACTTTAAATGAAAAGGTGAAAAATGCAAGAAAACTCACTACTTCAAACACCACTTCTAAGAGATAGAGCACTTATAGGTTTGCTTAATGTTTGAAATCCTAGCTATCACTGACTCGCCTTTTGCCAACTAATTGTTTTGAATGCTAGGTGATCATAATGAGTTACAGACTTTTGAATTTATTACTCCCAAATTGTAACTGAACATCCATTGCGTCACCATTAAGCTAGTTCATGTGAAACTAGTGAACTTGATAGTCGTATCTTTCAATCATACAGAAACAGATAGTCTAGATGAACCTAAGGTTAAGTTGGAAAGCAAAAACACAATAGGATTTATTTCTTTCTTGTCAATCAGCTTTAATGCTTCCCTACCCTGCAAGTTATCTTGACCACTAAGTACACCCAGAATGAGACCACGAGACGAAAAAAATAAAGATTTTAACCTCACCCCACCATCCCACAATTTAACCTTTGGTTAAATTTTAACCTTCCCGGTATTGTCGGATATGTACCACCTTTCCTTATTCTCATCGTCATCTCGCAAGTTAACTGGTGATCATTATTTAGGGATGCATAGGATCGTGAGGCCTTTCAAGCCTATCAGCAATCCTTCATACCACTCTCCCTTTGTGCAAACTTTGACTCTTCCATTTGTCATGTGGGGTTGTGGGAAACCACTAGCCTTCACATACATTTCCTCTTGCCATCCTACAATCTCTTAAGATTGCAAACTGCTACCACCCATGGGGCTACAAGAACAGCTTAAGTCATTTGAGAAACATATGAACTAAGGATAAAGGGTAAAATTTGAGAAAATGAAACTCGTCAAAAGGTAAAATCGAACAAAATGGGCCAGTTACTTTATGAAACGACAAGGCTTGATACCTAAAATAGTTGTCACTAGATATTGTCGGGCAATGACAAATTAGAAGAAAAGCAAGACACAAAGGGCTAAAGACCCATATAACCAAACTTACAAAATGTTTACTTTCCCTAATAGCTCTCAAAGGGAAGATATTGCAGTGTCAGAAAGACTAGAGAAAAATTGACAATCCTAGCACCCTGCTAGATATTTTTTATCTTCTTGAAGAGATCCCTAAGGTTATAAATGTTGTGGATCTAAAAATCTTGGTGAAACCAGTCTCTATTCATGAAGTTAAAGGTGTGGTATTTTCCTTTGGAGCCTATACAACTCCTGTGCTATATGCTTTCATGCATGTATACCATCTTTCAAGAGTTTTGGGACATGTTATAATTTGATCTTTATAATGCGGTTAGAGATTTTTCCGACCAGGTCAGTTGCTAAAGTGAATTCTACTTTTATTGCCTTAACCATGACCTAATCAGTTTTCTTCCATGAGAGATTACAGACCTATAAGCTTATGCAATACTTTATATAAGATTATTTCTAAGCTTCTAGTAGATAGATTGACTTTTCCTAATAAAAAAGGATTTGTAAAAGGAAGACATATTTTGGATGTTGCTCTCACTATGCATAAATTAATCAATTAAATGGAATTAAATATGAAACATAGGATAATGTTAAAACTTGATATCTTCTTTACAAGAGTACAATCAGCCACTCACAGACTTCTTTACAGCTCTTCCTTCAGACGAGAAAGTATGAATTTGTTCAAAGAAAGGAAAAAAATCATTTTAATTTGTTTAAGTGATTCATTTTAAATTACATTACTAGATGGGTTTTTCTAGAAAATAAATTTTCAGATGAACCGCCTCCACAAATTAAAACTTAAGCCCATCTGTGTCCATTATATCTTTATTTCCAATAGAATTCAGATCATCAAAACCATGGATGTGAACTAATTTGTAGCTGTGTGTCTGTTAAGGTTGTATTGGTTGGTCACAGCGCTGGTGGATTCAATTTGAGTTTTACCATGGAGCGTTTTCCAGATAGAATTGCTGCTGCTGTCTTTGTTACTGCCTTCATGCCCCTCAGTGGAACAACTTTCTCTGATGTGATCACTGAGGTTTGATGAATTCCCTCTCTCTATTATTTTCTGCACCACCAACAGTTATAAACTTGCAACGCTCTTTTTCTAGGTCGCATCAATAGTTGGAGACTTCGGAGACTCCACATATTACTACGGAAATGGGAAAGAAAATCCGGCCACATCCTTCAGATTTGGCACCCAGTTTACTAGACATTTTTTATCACAGAACAGTCCTTCTTGGGTAAATCACTTAGAACAGAATCACTTCGGTAGTGTATCGGGTAGTTTTGGAATTTCAATTGAATAATTGATTTATATGGGTCTGAATGCAGGATCTAATGTTGTGGGATTCACTGGAGAGAAAGTTTCCTCTATGGCAAGAACCTCTTTTGTATACAGTTAAAAACTATGGAAGCGTTAAGAGAATATACGTTGTTGCGAAGGAAGATAAATTACTTGTGGAGGCGTACCAGAGAAAGATGATTGCAGAGAATCCTCCACAAATGGTTTACGAAATTGAAGGACCTGATCATACCATAGTGTTTTCCAAGCCTCTTCATCTGGCTGAGGTGCTCATACAAATTGCTAAGATATGTGTGTGAAAGTGAAGCAATCAGATGCAGATGGATTTTAGTAAAATTTGGGACATCTCAAAATCCTACAATAAACTTTGTCACATGTCAATTATTATATACTATTAAACTTTATCGCAGGCCAAAGTTCTTAATTTTGTAGCATTGTAACGGTGAAATTATTATACTATGTTTGACAAGAACAAATATACAGCAATTACGTTTTGACAATTTTTTAAATATACATAGGGATCATTGATTCTGCAGCGGTATTTTTTAATTATCTTGGAATTACTAAGTAAAATTTTATATCAAATATGGTTCCTGCAATTTTGGTTAATTAATTTTCTAAAAAATAAAAAATAGTTGAGTGTCTATTTTCAATTAAAAATATAAAAAAGATGTATGAAAAATGTATTGTTTACAATCAACATAAAATTCAATTGCTAAATCTAATAGACCCAAGCAACATCTTGGTTTAATTCATATAGATTTGTATGATTCTTTGGAAACTTATTTGAAAATCTAAGTATTTCATATTGTATAAATGAAGGAATCAGATGTAGATGGATTTTTAGTAAAGTTTGTGAAATCAAAGAATAGACTTTGTCACTTGTCAAAGTTTTTAATATTGTAAATTGAAACGATGGAATTATTATACTATTTTGACAACAAGTATACAGTATTAATATCTGACAATTTTGTAATATCTATTGGATTTATTAATTGTATATATTAAATATTATAGGTTGGTTATTATAGAATATGTATATTATAATGTTATTTACCTTTTGAAACTCCATATATTAGATATCCTCTTATTTATTAACTCAGTCAGAAACTTTTGTATGATTTGTTGTGTAATCAACATATCACTATTATTATTATTTGTTTTCCTTCACCAAATATCAAAATTAGATTACAGACCTATAAGAAATGAGAAAACTTAACATGAAAATGATTTCAGACTACATTAAAAAGTACAAAAACAAAATGCCGTATAAGCAGAAATATGTAGCAACAGAGGGAGATTGTGTACACGCTTGAAAAGAAAGAAGTGATTTTCTTTCCAAAGGCTCAAGACAAAATTTTAAAGAAATTTCTATAAATGAATACATCGTTTATTTCTTCAAATGAGACACACAGAATGAGATCTTTATATTCAATAGACAATATACATAATTACAAAAGATGCACTTGTCACTTCTAATAAAGAATGCAAATTTAAGAATTTTTATTTATCTATTTTATGACATTTACAATGTACCTATATATAAAACTAGTGAACATTATTTTTTATAGTTATAATGCTTAAAATACATAGAGGTTTGGGTTTTTTTTCAAGGGCTTCTTTTTTTTGCCTGTTTGGTAGGTTGAGAACTTGTTGTGGAGTGTCCTTTTGTTGTCAAGTTGGTTGGTTGGGGGTGACAACTACCTATAGTGTCTGGGTCCTGCAATGGAGTTTGGGTTTCCATGTTCCATGTTAGGCTTGGTAGGGGTTTGTCTCTTTCTTATGGCTCTAAGGGTTGTGAATGTTTTGGCTTTTAGAGCCTCTATTTATGCTAGGAGTAAGGTCTTGTTTGGGAAGATGTTTTCTCTTCATATGACTCTACAATAATCGATCTGTTTATGTTTGATGGTGAAAGATCGTCACAAGGTGAGTCTATTTGTTGGGATTTCCTGTGTTTGTCATGTTGTGGAGATTTGCAAGTAGTTGATGTCCTCTGTGTCACTCTAGCAATTTCCCTTCATACAACTCTTCCTCTCTATGGCTCTCATATGTTTAGTTTAATGGATTCTTGTCTTTTTAGGACTCTTTTGATTATTATGATCTTCAAAGGTGGATGTGGGGATATTTGGTGGTGCATGCCCTTGTTGTTCTATGGTAACATCTCTTCTAGTCTTCCTTTTATTGGGGTTCCTATTTGGGTTATTTACAAATCTGGCTCACCTTTTTTGGGAATTTTTTATGAGTCTTTCTCATGGAAGGGCTCATGTTTGTTTTCTTTTATTCTGAATCTTACTATCCTACAATTGAGGGTTTTGTTAAGATGGGCTCTGTTGTAGGCTTACCCTCTGTTTATCATCCTGCAGAGGTGGACTTTTTCCTAAAGCATTAGGTTAAACTCTTGAAAGGTTTTTTGATCTGGGTCCTTTAGTGTGGATTTATTAAGTATTGTTTTGAGGTGGAGACCTATCTTCTACCATATTTCTCTTCTAAGTCTCCTATTGAGGTGGGATTTACTCCTTTGGGTGTAGTTGACGTCTATAATATTGTTATTCCCCTTATTGGTGTTGTGGTTTATGTTGAAGATTTGATTGTTGTTGAGCCTATGGAGGTGGCTTCTACAGTAAAGTTTGTTGGTTGGATAACTATATGTAAAATGATATTCAATGGTTATATTGTCAATGGCTACATTAGCAATGGCTGGCATCTGTATGATGCCAGTAATCCAATAGAGGTAGATTTTGAGATGTATGCATTGGACAACAAGTTGGTTTGAGGTTAAAAGTCCTAGAGAGGTGGATTTGGTAAAAAAGAATGTTATTTTTTTAGAAGTGATTAAAAAAATTGAGAATGCAAAGACCTTGTTTTGTGTTTTTAGGGACTTTAGTATTACATTTACCAAGTACAATGTCACTAATATTGTGGAGTATTTTCTAGTGTAGCATAAAACATTATATCTACATACATTTTTTTCCTCACCTAGACCTCAATTTGGTGTTTTGTCTTTTGATGCCTAATGCCTATTTTGATTATGCTTAGACCCTTCAAAAATATGCATTTCTAGCTTCTTTATTGTCTCTACCCCAAAGATGAGTCCTAATTCTCAAGAACATGGCACCACACTGCCCTGGTCCTCTCAATCAAGGCCCAATTTTGGTCCTCACAATAGTCACATCAAGTGAGTGGGAATTTAGATCTCCATGTTGGCCTACGCCGAAAATTCAAATAGTTTTTGGATGGTCAAGTATAAAAGGAGGTCTACTCCTCTCATTTGAAACCTAACCTAACTTTTGGGGACTTCATTGAAGATTTCAAATTCAATTCAAGTGTGAAAAAAATCAAGAATTCATCAAGCATTGAAGAATAAGTTTAGTCAAGTTCAAACATTCAAGATGGCATCCATGATAAACTTTCTATAACGATATTAAAAATTAAACCCTAAAAACCTTGTGTGAAGATTCAGACAATCTTCATCAAGGTATACATTTCAATTATGAGCATTCAATTCAGATCTAGCCTTTCCCTTAAAATAAAAACATTTTATAGCTATTCAATTCTACTTCCATTATAATTATTATTTCAATTTCAAGGCTAATTCCTAAACCAAGGCTTGCCTTAATCCATTTTCTTCTCTTTCTCTATGTAGGAATTTGACTCAAGAGTTGTAGTTAGATATTTTGACAAAGTTGATGATGATGAATTGTTTCAGATTTCAATAGAGTGAAAAGAAGAGGATCGAGGCCACCTACCATCCCAGTCCCAAAAAAATTTCTTGAGAATTTGATAGCGAATCTAGTGTGTCTCCCTAATCTAAAAGAGATCCCACTTGCCTATTTATGAGTTATAGGACTAGGGTGACCTACAATCTTAGTCTCAGTAATTTGGCTTGAATTTAAAGAATAGGTTGTAATTTTATCAATTTTCTTAGATCCCCATCCATGGCTCTATTTAATATCTGTAGTAATTTGTAATTATTATTTCACTTCAATTTGTAGCATCTTCAAATTTCACTCCTTGCAATTTTGGCCGTATTTTGGGTCCTCGCCTTATCGGTCTCATTCCCATGCTTGATCGAGACCTGTTTATGCCTCTCCTATGCAACCAAACCTCATATTCACATCCTACAACTTGCATAGCCCTTTGATCTTGACCAAAACTAGGGTAGGACCAAGGCTTTATGCCCAAGTCCTCCCTAATTGGGACCCATCTTGGTCCCTAGACCCTATCTCAAATTTGAGTGGGAAATACATCTCCTATGCTAGCCTTTGTCAAAAAATTAAATATTTGACAATAAGCAAGTATATAAGGAGGTCTTCCCCTCTCATTTGGTAGAACAAACAATCATAAGGTGAAAGCATGACAAGGTGGAGAAGGAAAGGAGACACCATTCAAACATCAAGCATTCAACTATTCATCATTTAGCATTCCTCGAGGTCGCATACTCTTCATCTATCCATTGGAGCATCATTACATTGTTCATTTGCAATCATATGTGTGTTAGGGTTTTGTCATGTGTTCATACCATTTCATAAAACATATGTGATTACATCCAAGAAGCAAAGCATCGTTATCATCTATTGCAGATCTAAAGGTATACCTTTCCATCATTTATTTCAAGCATTTGTAGTATTTCTTTCAAGCTTGATTCTAAACCAGGGTTTGACTTAGGCAAACCTCTATTCCCAACCCATTTATTCTTCTTTCTATGTTTAGGAAATAGATGTGCAACTATACTTCAAGAATTAATCTTTATTCACAGAGACGGAAAAACCCTTTTTGACATGCAAAAGTTCGAAGGGCCAAGTGGAGGGTGCCCTTGTCTGGACAAACAGTCCCTGCAACTTTTGTTTGATTTTGTGGAGCAACTTTGAATCATCTCAAACTTCTTAGATCCAGGTGCATGACTAAATCTCGAATTTGTAGCTCGTTGTTTTCTCATACTTTCTCTTCATTCCCAACACTTTTCTTATTCAACTTACAAAAGAGGATCAAACACATTCCAGCTTCAACTAATCTACTTAGTATTCGGTCCTTGCATCATTTAGGATTGGATTTAGTAGATTCATCCCCCTATTTTGAATGTAAAGACCCCCATGTGAAAATTGAGCTTAGTGAATCTTCCCTTTCCCCATGGAGAATTGGCTAAGCTCCCTTTTTTCCACTTTACACAATTATCCATTGTTTTTCCCTAACTTTACAATTTACATCCCAATTTCAACTCAAAAGAGAGAGAAAATAAAGATCTCACTACTATGCAAAATAGATGAACTGAGTAAAATTTCATTAACCATTTAAGCACTTATAAAGAAAATAATGAAGAAATATTATATAAATAAATTTTGTCTAAAATGAATATAGGAGGAAAAAAATGCACTATTCATGAATCATAATGAAGGTGACTATAGCCATAAAATTTATTACAAATGCGAACCTAGCAATTTTAGAGGAAGATGTAATAATAAAGGAAGAAGGAGAAACTTCAAAGAAAATTAAAGAGAAAGAGCTAGAAATAATGGGGGAGATTGTAACAATAAAATTAATTTCTAGTGCTGAAATCATTTCAATAATTTTGGACACCATGCATTAGAATATTGAAGTAAACAAGGTAGAATAGAAACCATAAATACTCACTATCCATTTTAAGAAAAAACATTTGCTAGTGAGAATTTTGTATGCTACATTTATTTTGGATGTTCATAATATATGACATCTAGTGAGAAATTGTTTATCATTGTGGATGACAAACATCATAGTGTACTGGTATTACGTTATAATCAATTTCATGGACCAAATGCAATGGTTATAATTGTGATAGAATATGGTGAAATAAAACATATCAATGCAACACTATTTGTTCCAATAATCAAAAGGAATATTCTATTGATTAGAATGCTAGAAAAAATTTATCAAGTGAATTTTGATGAGAATGAGTGCATAAAAAGAGACAAGTTAAAAATGAATGCACTTGTTGCAAGAACAAATATGATTCTTGTGAGAGTAAATATGATAGGTGATAGAATGTTTCTTCTTCATTTCACTCATAGAAACGAAATATTAAGGTCTAGTTAAATTAAAGGAAGTAAAATTTCAAGGTTGAAGTTTTACTTTTGATTGGAAATATAAAAATAATATGTGAAGAATGTATTGTCAGTAAACAACATATTGCTATCTTTCCAATTGATAAATCTAGAATATATAAGTAACATCTCAATTAAATCCATATGGATTTGTGTTGTCCTATCAAAACACTTTGTTTGAATAAATATAAGTGTTTTTTTACCTTCTTTTATTATATCTCAAGGAATAAATGGGGATATAATTTCACTATAAAATCAGAAGTATTTGACAATTTTGTAGAATTCAAGAGGTTGGTTGGAAAACAAAGTGGTAAGTATATCAAATTGATAAGATCAAATAATGTAGTTGAGTTCAAAAATTAATCTATATTTCTTTAGAAATCAAGAAATAAAGAGAGAGTTCACTTCTTCCCATACTCTATAAAAAAATAGAGTTGTTGAAAGGAAGAATAGGATCATTATTTAAATGGAAAGGGTTATTATGAAAGGGAATAATTTGGAACAAAATTTGGGTGGAAGCAATATCAATAAAAGTGTATCTTGTAATAAAAGTCCTAAGAAATAGTTAAAGGAATGATGCTTGAACAAGCATGGTTTATGGTTAAGACAGGTCATAATCATTCGAGAGTATTCGAGTGTGTTTCTTTTGTACACATGCCAAAAGAAATAAATAAATGTTTAAGTTACACTATAAAGGCTTAAACTGCATTTTTAGTGGATATGGATTTGAAAATAAAGCATATTGATTATATGATTCCATATAAAAAGTATTGTTATAAGTAAAGATGTGGTGTCTAATGATGTACCATAATGGACTAAATAAAAAAGAGCAAAAGAAAAAAGAGATTGTGATTGATGAAGTTGAAGTGAAGGTATAAGAAGTGAATGAAACTAAATCATCTACTTTAGGAATATGAATGCATCAAAAATATCAAATAAGGATTGTAGAAGAGAATCATCCATCAAGGCTTTTGTTGGATTAAAATTGTGACAAATCGAAGCATTAATTAGTAAAATAAAAATAATTGAAAGGAATGACAAATAGAATCTAGTTTAGAATTCCTAGTAATAAAGTATTGGTACAAGGTGTATACACAAAGTAAAGTATATATCTAATGGAAGCACTGATAAGAATAAGGCTAGATTGGTAGCCAAAGGGTACACTCAACAAGAAGGTATTTCAACTATATTAATTTTTTTGCACCTCTAGAATGAATAAATACTATCAAATTGCTTTTGTCTTTGATAACTTAGTAAAGTTGTACAATTTATCAAACAGATGTAAAGAGATCCTTTTTCAATGCATATATTAATTAAATCCAAGTCTTTATATTAAGAGATAAATGAAGGACATTTTTATCTTAGTTCTCTATGTTGATGATCATATCTACACAAGGAATGATTTATTTTTATTTATGAAGTTTAGAGTAGCTATAGTTACTAAATTTAAAATGATAGACTTTTAAATAGATGCACCATTTTCTAGGTAAAGAAGTTTGAAAAAATAAAATAAAATATTCACATCATAGAAAAATATGCTTCAAATATCTTATTTAAAATTTAGATGAAGAGTATAAAATTAGTTACAAGACCCATCAAAGTTACACTTAAGTTGTCTAGGTTATATTTGAGTTGGGTTTTTATATAGACCTTCTGCTAATAGTTGAGCTAGTGTCATGAGCTCTTTATAGGGTGACTAGACACAAGTTTAGAAAGCTCAAGTTATATTTCAAGGAGTTGATAGAGAAGGGTCATATTTGTCCTTGTGCCTCTTCTTAATGGACACACTAATCATGTTCGTTAAAAATAAGGATAGGTTTCTTCATCTTTGCATAGATTTTGGTAGCTAAATAATATAGCAATAAAAAATCATTATCCATTGACTAGGATTAATGAATTTTTTATCAAATCTAGGGAGATAGGGCTTTCTTAGAGTTATATTTGAAGTTTGGATACCACTAATTGAGGCTTGTAGATACAGATATTGATAGGATAACTTTCAAAACTTGTTATGGTTGTTATTAGTTTATAGTTGTTCCCTTTTCTCTAATGAATTCCATCGTAGTGTTTATGAATCTCATGAGGGGGTGTTTTGCACATTCTTGGATCAATGTATTTTGGTGACCCTAGATGACATTTTGATATATTCATAGATAGAGTAACATGGAGAGAAATTGTATTAGGTATTTTAGTGTGTGAGACTATTAAGATAACTTGGTCAAATGGACCTTCTTGTGATGAGAGATTTAGTATGAAAGAAAAATTATATTAGTTGATGGTATTCACCTAGATCTATTAAATATTATAATCCTCATAAATAGAACAAAATAAAGTTTACAAAGACAGATAAATTGAATCATGAAGCAATTGGGTAGCTTGCATGTAATAACTTTCTCTTCTACTAATGTTAGTACACCCAAAATCTTGAAGAGAGAAAATAATCAAATTAAAGAAGATTCAAAAAATTATGATTTTTTTATCTAAATTGCTATTGTTAAACCTAGCTTGATATATCTACCATAAACAAAAATGTGTATGGAAAATAGCTTCTACCTAACAAAAATCAGACGAATTAAACAACACACACTAAGGTTTGACTTATAGGCTTAAAAGTATTAAACAGTCAAACTTGACTGGAATTCTCTAGACTTAATATGTTTCTTAGTGTGTGTGGTTTAAGGTTGAGCAACAAAAATACATCACAAATCAAAATGGCCAAGTTCCTTGCTGACATAGGTATTCTAAAATGAATTCTTGAGAGCAAATAATCAAATGGAAGAAGATTCCAAAAAACATGATTTTATATTTTTTCAAAATTGTTATTGTCAAACTTAACTAGATAATGTCTACCAAATAGAAAATTGTGTATGTAACACGACTTAAACCTAATAATAATATGTCACAAATAACAATGGTCATGTTCCTAGTTGTCATGAGTATTCTAAAATGAATTCTAGAAATCAAACAAATTCCTAATTGAACAGAGTGAATTTCATGTGTTAATGTCTAGTGATTTGAAAGTCAGCATGTGATGCATGCATTGGAGATTTAGTATGAAAGAAACATTGTATTCATTGATGATATCTACCTAGTTCTATTAAAGATTAGACTGATAAAAAACTGACCAAAATAAAGTATGCAAACAAGGATAAACTTAATCATGAAGGTGATAGGTAGCTTACTCTAATAACTTTCTTTTCTTCTAATGTTTGTACTCTCAAAATTGTGAAGAGAGAAAATAATCAAATAAAAGAAGATTCAAAAAATCATGATTTTTTTCTTTTTCAAAATTGTTATTGTCAAAGCTAACTTGATGATGTCTACCAAACACAAAAAAGTATATGTAAGATTGCTTCTACCTAACAACAATACATCACAAATCACCATGGTCAAATTCCTAGCTATAATGGATATTCTAAAATCAATTCTTTAGAACAAATAATCAAATTCAAAAAAATTCAAAAAAATCATGATTTCTTTTTTTTTAAATGGTTATTATCAAACCTAACTAGGTAATGTCTACCAAACACACACACAAAAAAAAATGTAACTTGACTTCTACATAACAGATTACATCACAAATCACAATAGTCGAGTTATTGTAAAATGAATTGCATAATCAAATAAATTCAAAAATGGATGGAGTAAATTTCTACTATTGATGTTTATGAGTTTGTAGGTCAACATGTGATGCACGGATTGACAGCCACCTCTCTTGACAATTTGCCACTTCTTTGCCAATGCAACATGCGTCAGTAAAATCTATAGAGTTTGCATTTTTATACTTATACAAATTTAGTAAGACTACAACCAGGGACTAGTTGGTATTAAAATATGCACGTAATAATGGATGATATACCATTGTTGTGTAGTGTATCTTTTTACGTTAATATAATTGAATGTTTGTTAGCTTTATAGATAAATATCTGACCGTCTTTATAGTAAATCCTTCTATAATTCAATTATTGAATGGTTGTTAGTTTTGTTGGAAGATATCTCGGTCTAATTACAATATAATATATATATATATAAAATTGCAAGGCAAATAATATATTGCAAATAATATATCTAACTAAAAGTAACAAGGCCGTGTTGCAAAGAGTTTTCTCTTAAATTTTGTAAAATTGTTATGATATTTGAATTTGACTTAATATTATTATTATTTAGATTTTATTCAAAACAAAATTATTATTATTGATTTTTTATATTTAATTTTTAAATAATCATATTTTAAAAAAAAATAATTTACTTATTGAAAACCAAAGAACAATAATTTATTATTTTTTGTGTGTTTCATTTATATGAAATTTTTTAAAACAAAACAATTGAATGGACTATATATATATATAATTGTAAGGCAAATAATATATCTAACTAAAAGTAACAAGGCCGCCTTGCAAAGTATTTTCTGTCAAATTTTGTAAAATTGTTATGATATTTGAATTTGACTTAATATTATTATTATTGTTATTTAGATTTTATTCAATAGTTAAAATAAATTAAAATTTATTTGTGAACAAAATTATTATTATTGATTTTTTATATTTCATTTTTAAATAATCATATTTTAAAAAAAAATTAATTTTACTTATTGAAAACAAAAGAAAAATAATTTTTTTGTGTGTGTGTTTCATTTATATGAAATTTTTAAAAACAAAACTAACAAGGCTGTGTTGCAACGTATTTTTTGTCAAATTTTGTAAAATTGTTATGATATTTGAATTTGATTTATTATTACTATTACTATTACTATTACTATTACTATTACTATTACTATTACTATTACTATTACTATTACTATTACTATTACTATTACTATTACTATTACTATTACTATTACTATTACTATTACTATTACTATTACTATTACTATTACTATTACTATTACTACTACTACTACTACTACTACTATTATTATTATTATTATTATTATTATTATTATTATTATTATTATTCAATAGTTAAAATAAATTTAAATTTGTTTACCGAACAAAATTATTATTATTGAATTTTTAAATTTAATTTTTAAATAATCATATTTAAAAACAAATTAAATTTACTTATTGAAAACAAAAGAACAATAATTTATTATTTTTTGTGTGTTTCATTTATATGAAATTTTTTAAAACAATTTAATGGACAGTTATATATATATATATATATATATATATATATATATATATATATATAAAATTGTAAAGCAAATAATATATCTAACTAAAAGTAACAAGGCTGCATTGCAATATGTTTTCTGTCAAATTTTGTAAAATTGTTATGATATTTGAATATGAACAAAATTATTATTATCGACTTTTTTATATTTAATTTTTAAATAATCATATTTTTAAAAAATTAATTTTACTTATTGAAAACAAAAAAATAATAATTTATTATTTTTTGTGTGTTTCATTTATATGATTTTTTTGAAAAAAAACCAATTGAATGATATATATATATATATATATATATATATATATATATATATATATATATATATATATATATATATATATATATATATATATATATATATATATATATATATATATATATATATATATATAATTGTAAGGCAAATAATTTATCTAACTAAAAGTAACAAGGCTGCTTGCAACCTATTTTATGTCGAATTTTGGTAAAGTTATTTTGCTATTTGAATTTGACTTAATATTATTATTATTATTTAGATTTTATTCAATAGTTAAAATAAATTTAAATTTGTTTACCAAACAAAATTATTATTATTGATTTTTTATATTTAATTTTTAAATAATCATATTTAAAAAAAAATAAAAATTTACCTATTGAAAACAAAAAAACAATAATTTATTAATTTGTTTGTGTTTCATTTACAATTGAATGGACATTTATAATTGATGACTTTTATGAAACATAGGCTAATAAATATAATTAGAGGTAAGTGTAGTGGAGGTCATTCAAATTATTTTTTAGGATTTTAGTAATTTATTTATTTTTAATTATAATAGTTATGTAAAGTCTATTCAATAATTAAATTAATTTTTAAATTTAATTATTGAAAAAAATTATATTATTATTACTAATTTTTATTTTTTGTTTTTTAGATTTAATTAAATTTAAATAAACATATTTAAATTGATGACTTTTATGAAACATAGTTAATAAATATAATTGAAAGGAAGTTGAGGTGAAAATAAAATATTTTTTATGATTTTAATAATTTATTTATTTTTATTATAATAATTATTTAAATTTTATTGAATAGTTAGAATAAATTATGAATTAATTTTTTTAACAAATATTATTTATTTTTTAATGTTTTATTTTTTTTAAGATTAATTATTCATTTTCAAATAATCATACTTTAATCAAATTAAATTTATTTATTAAAACCAAGGAAACCTATTTATTAATTCTCAGGTATTTCATTTAAATTTGATTATTAAACATTAAAATAATTTTTTATTGATTTTTTATGTTTTAATATTTTTCTAGGTTTAATGTTTGTTTTTAAGAATTAGACTTTAATAAATTTAATATGTTTGTGTGTGTGTGTGTGTCATTGATAATTTATAAATTTAAAACAAAAATAATTTAATGTTTCAAACTGAATTGAATTATTTTAGTTTCTTGGATATTTTCTTAAAATATAGGAGTGATTGTCATTACCAAAAATTTGGTAGCATTCGTGTCATGAGAAATATCCTTATTATGCCTCTCCAAAATGTTGAGATTTCAAATATCACTAATCAAAATGGAGGAAAAGTGATTTTTTATTTACTCGGCATAAAACATGTTCATTTACATAAATTTTAAACATTAGAATTGGTTCTATAACAAATAATAAATATTTTGATTGGTTCAAATAAAATAATTTAATCACTAGTTAGTTGCTAGTTAAAAACGTAGCCTTGCCTATAGTTCTATGTCGTGGCACGAACTAAAAATGAACAAAATATCATACAAATGTCACCACAACAACATAAATAGTGAATCTGATAAGAAATTATATTGATGTCATATCATACCCTTTTTCTCTTATCCACAAACTAATTGTAAGTTTTAGTTATAATTAGAAATATTGTAGGTAAAACTTTCCATAAAATAATTAACCAGAGTGTACAAGCTTGTTGCTCTTTCAACCATCTTACTCTTGCTCTTTCACCCATCTTAATCTAAATAAAATATGCAAAATATTTCTCAATCGTAACGCAATATGAAAAGTAAAATGATACTCTCACATAAAGTAAAATGCCACCTTGAAATGTGGGCTTTTATCTTCCATTTCTTGAGCTTGTGGGTTGTTGCTGATTTATAAAAAATTGAATAGTGTGTGTGAGGTTTCAGAAAGGAGCATGGAGACAAATGAAGTGAAAAGGAAGAGGTGTCACTTTGTGGTGGTTCATGGAACAACCTTGGGTGGTTGGTGGTGATTCATGGAACAACCTTGGGTGGTTTGTGTTGGTATAAAGTTGCAGATCCTACAAATGTTGATTAGGTTTCATCTTTACAAGGGCACAATTAGCCACTAACAGATTTCTTCATAGCTCTTTCTTCTTATTTGGCGAATTAAGTTTTGATTTGTTTAAATGATTTGTTTCAAATCATGTTAATAATTGGATTCTATTAGAAACATAACCCCCAATTTCAAATGAATCACTTAAACAAATCAAAATAAATTGAATGGTGTCTATTATATGTATTTCTTAATTGAAAATACATGTCATCACAACCATGGATGTAAAATAATTTGTAGCTTTATGTTATAGTTGGCAAAAACAAAAAAATGGCGATGGTTGGTCGGAATGGCTCTCTACAAACAAATTTGGTTGGTTCGAATGGTTCTCTATGAACAAGCTTGGCTACCCAAAATGACCCTTTGTAGACAAGCTTGATTGGATGCAATAGCTCTCTAAAGACTAGCTTGACTAATCAAAATAGGTCTATGTGAATAGGCTCTTTGTATTTCTAGTGTACTTTCCACTATGATCCTAAGCCTCCTAATGTTAATCAACCTCGCAGATTTAACTCATATTCATTCATAGATTCCCCAACTCACTTTGATGATTTCTTGGGAAAAGTCTGTCAAGGAGGTAATAGGCAGATTATTGGCTCAAAATTTTTCAACAAGTACTGCTCCTTTGATGATTTTCCCCCACGGATGGGAAGTGGACCTAATAGAAATCCTAGGGTCTCACTTCACAGGAGTTTTAGTGGGCCTTGGTTGAAAAATTCCTATTTTAACAATAGGTCTCAATGGATCAAGGATGTAGGGCATCTAGGTCCTCTCTCAGATTCTAAGGTTTTCCCCAATAAAGTATCCACGGGCTCAAATAGTATTTGTTTGGGTAAGGAAAGGACTCTCATGGGCTCTCAAAAAGGAAAAGACCCTTCATTCCTAGGAAAGTTTCACACAAATGGCATGGAAGGATTCAAAAAGCTTCGAGGTGGTTTGTGGTTGCAGGAGGTTAACCCATAACAAGTTTGGTGAGGTCATATGTTTATAACTAGTACCAAATCTAGGGGGTCTATCTCATGATACAAATAAGAAAAAAGGCACATTCTTGTAGAGGAATGCTTCTAAACATATTTAGGATTTTAGAAAGGAAGAACCTTCCACCTTCCCAGAGGAAGTTATAATTGAATTAACAATGAAAGTGATTAAAGAAAGGGCCGGGAAGAAAACTCTTTGTCCTTCCTTCAAACACCATCAATCCAGCCATTGGTCATCTTGAAGATAAAGCTCTATTTGCTAAATGGTGTGGCGTGGAAGGTAACAATCAAGGGATCTTAGAGTGGTCTTCAATCCTTCACTAGTATGGTCTTTGTTCACATTTTGTAAAATGACTTTTTCTTCATACAATTCATTGATTCTACCTGAAGGATTGCATTCTTCATGGTAACCCAATTTTTTACCAAGATTCTCCCTCCATTTTTTGGATTGGAAGCCTAGTTTTTACCCTCAAACCTAAAGACTCAAGAAATCCCCAATCTGGCTTATCTTAGTTGGTCTTCCTTGGGAATCCTAGTGTGTTGAGGATATTTTGAAGATTGGGGATGCCCTAGGCACTCCGTTGAGAATAGAAGAGGACATTTTCAACAAGAAGAAAGGGGATGTGGTTAATATTAATGTGGAAATATATTTAGACCTTGGTTTTTATGGAGAACAAGAAATTGTCTTTGAAGTTAGCAAACGGAAATAGAGAGTTAAGAACCCTACTGATAGGTAACCTCGAAAATGCCTTCTTTGAGATCAGGTCATCTTTGGCTATTCTCTGAAAGGCCAAATTGGTCCACTTTTCCAATATAAGGAGATACTATTATAAATGACAGTAGAAGACCCTCTTAACAAGACAAATAATAATGTGGTCTAGTCTCAATTGGGAGATGATAATTTTCCCCCACCTTAATGGATTCTTGTCATCCTAATTATAGTGAGGCCTTAGAAAATCCTCCTTTGATCACTTAGGGAAGCCTTTCAAGCACCAAGTCTTCTGGTTGGAAATAGAAAAAGAAAAAACCCATCAAGAAGAAGTCCATTCCTATCAAGGGAACATGCAAAGATTTCTCATATAAAATTAAGAGAGACTCTAGGAAAAGGAAGTGACCCAGAAATATTAAGAGTGGCACTAACATTATTCAAAAATATCCTTCAAAATATAAGGAATAGGTTCTTTTAGAACTCCTCTTTGAGATAGAGAGCCTATAAGAGGATATAATTCAAGAATTGATTGCTTCCACTAGAGTTGGAGGTTCTCCATTGAATATGGAGATTCCTCACAAAGACAATCAACAAGTCCTAAATTATGAGCTAAGGATTCAGAAGTCATTAGAGCCTTCTCCCCTCCAATCTAGATTGTTGGAGCCATAAAATTATGTTCAATCCCCCTATTTTAACCCGCCATTACCTATTTTTCCCTCCCCCAATAGTGGTATTTTGAAGTCAACTAAAATTAACCTCTCTTCAGAAAATCCAAATCCCTTGGAGGGCTCCCTGCACTATATGTTTCTCTCTCCAAACATGGGCTTGGATTCCAATACTCAAAGGCTTTTGAAAGAGTGTATGAAGGAGGATCAGGAATCTGAAAATATAATGGAAACCCCTCTTATTGTCCTATACTCACAAGTAAAATAAAATAGAAAGCTAGGTATTAAGCAACTATTTAAATGCAAGTCAAAGCCTGATTTTAGTATTGTCTCTCCCAAGAGAGGAAGAAAATCAGTCTATGAGTACGGTTCTTTAGAGGGAGAAGAATAAGGTCAAATTCAGATAACAGGTTTATTGAATGTAAGGAAGGGTCCATCCCTTCTTGAACAAAAAAAAAATCTTAACTTGGAATGTTAGGGGCCTCAATGCCCTTAACAAAAGATGCTTGATCAAGAGAAGAATCTATATACACCTAAAAATGGTCTACAAATAATTAATTAAATAAGAAATTATTTAATTAATCCCCCTTCCCAATTTAATTGAATTCATTAGAAATTTGATTAAATTCTCCCATTCATTTACTTATTAATAAATCTAAGGATTTATTTAATAGGTTCATTTCAATAGCCCCCTTTGATTAATTAATCTAAATTAATTAATGCTCCCCCATTTAATTCCTTTCTTCTAATCCCCTAATTAATTAACACAAATCAATTTATGAGTTGTTGAAAGTTAATTAGCCTTTTCCTATTATTTGAATTTATTAATTCAAATTACCCACATGCCTCCTAACTTCTAACCACCTAACCTAGCCACCTTCTAACCTAACACATTCCACTTAACCATGGGTTTAACTAACCCTATCCTATCTTGCACATCCTAACCTCCTATGGGTTGGATATTCTCCCCTTGAGACACATGGCACTTATGCCACATGTCTCCTCCCTTGGATACTTGCCCTCTTATGAGCAAGGCTCCTTGACACTTGTCACCACAGAGATGACAAGTGTCCCTCCCTCCAACATCTTCTCCAACCTCCTCCAATTTCACCCTTGATATCTTTAGACTCAATCTTCACCATTGACTCTTGCCACCTCACCCCTAGCCTTGGAAATCCTATAAATATCCCCCATTTTGGAGCACAAAGGATCCCATCTCATATGATTTTAGGCATTATTACTATAGGCATATTGCATCTTAGATCTAGTTTAATTTTATCATATTCTAGCATAATTATTGAATCATATAGCATAATCAATCTCTATTCTAGCTTAATTGCATCATCATCATAGCTTAATCATGCATATCATAAGCTTAATTATCCTCTTGGATCGATCTAGTATAATCAATCTCATCTAACTTACATATCATATCATATTAAATCCTTTGTCTAGGTGTAGTCAAGTCATTGGGATTGCTTATCCAGATCTAAGAGAAAATCCATACTCAGATCTGTTACGACATGATAGGTCACTTTGTCATGGTTTATGTTTCATTTGATTTCAATTTTCTAATCATGCTTTTAATGATCTATTGAGTGTTTGTGCTGGTTTCCATTGTGGGGCCTAGCCCCTTCATTCTTTAACTAGTTTGCTTGTAGGAAATCTCATTGACAGGTTGATTAGCTCTTTTGGTACACAAATTATCTCTCTTGGGCTCCCGATTCATGTTCTTGGTCTTCATTGTAGTGTCCTAACACCTCAAATGGCGTTTATGGGAGATTTGTCAACTCTGTTTTTATGTTTTTCTCTGTTTTAGCATTTTTGGTATATCTTGTAGCATTTTTGGTCATTTTGACAGCATTCTCGATCAGTTTGGTAGCATTCTTGGTCAATTGTGTAGCATTTCTAGTTAATTCAATAGCCTTTTTGGTGTTCAGAATAGCGTTTTTGGTTCATTTGATAGCGTTCTTGGTCTATTTGATAGCATTCTTGGTCCATTTGATAGCATTCTTGGTCCATTTGATAGTGTTCTTGGTCAGTTTGATAGCATTTTCAGTTTTTCATTGATTTTTCTAATGTGGTATTCTGCATTCCTCATTTCTGCTTCTCGACTATCATTTTCCCAAACCTAATTTGTAGTTTGGTTGTTTTGCAGGTACTTATTTTTCTATGAAATACCGGAGTCATAAACCATTTTTCCATCAAATAATGCAATATAAACTACTAACTTTGTTTGCAGCCATGTGATTTTGCACTTATTTTTGATAAATTAGGCACACAGACTAATATCAATGGAAATGAACAAACATGTCTTATGTGTTTTTGAAGATAGGCGAGTATGCTCTCACCTTTCTTAGGTGATTAGAAAGCTAGAATCATCTTTTCTTTTCAATAGTGCATATATTTAGCGGGCCTACCCTCCCAAGGAGCCTATAAGGCCAAATCCATTGAGGTTGATGAGAGGGAAATGACTCAAGTGGGAATGGCTAATGCCAAGTACTCCAACCCACTATAAAATAAATGTGATTTGATGAAAATCAAGTGAATGCTAGTGCTCAGGAATAGCTCTCCTTCGTACCTTCGGGTATATCAAACCTTGGTTTTCAAGGCTGGGAAACCTCTTAATTGAGTTTATACCTCGACGCACTGAACATATCCCTTACTAGTTCCAATTAAAATTAGAAGATACCCAGTTTACCTCCAAACATTATTGAATTATTAGTGTATGTAGGGGGAAGAATATCGCCTTAAGACACTCACCATATGTCCCTCTTGAGCGTATGTGCAAACTCCCCTTTTGAGACCTTATTGCCAGGCTCATAATGGGACTCCACTAGCTCTCACAAAGAAAAAAACATGGGCGCCCTTTAGGGGGTGACAAGGCTATGTGAGCTGACAGGGTACCAAGTGTGGGCTAAGAACTAATAATGAAGCCAATCTCCTTAGGATAGACTGAATGATGTGTTTTTCAATTGTTCAAAACCCATGAAAACTTGTTTGTAAATTAGGTCAAGATATCATCCATTAAAATACAACAAAAATTGCAAACTCAAACTTCAAATTGTCAAATTTACAAGTTTCATAGTAGATTAGCTCTTTCAATCCAAACAGTCGCTCTCCTATCCAAACAGTCACTCTCACTGTCCAAATAGAAGCTCTCATGGTCCAAACAATCACTCTCATGGTCCAAATAGTAGCTCTCACAGTCCAAACATTATCTCTCACTATCCAAACGGTCGCTCTCATGGTCCAAACAGTAGCTCTAACGGTCCAAATAGTCGCTCTCATGGTCCAAACAATAGCTCTCACAGTCCAAACAGTAGCTCTTTCTGTCCAAACGGTAGCTCTCATGGTCCAAACAATTGCTCTTTTAATCCAAATGGTAGCTCTCACAGTCTAAATAGTAGCTCTCACAGTCCAAACATCAGCTCTCTTGGTATGAATGTTAGCTTTCTCATATTTCAACTTTGACAATATAACAACATTCTCAGTCAGTTTGTCAGTGTTTCTAGTTAGTTTGTCAGCATTTTTGGTCAGTTTGTTAGCATTTCTGCTTAGTATCTAGCAGTGTTTCTAGTCAGTTTGTCAGTGTTTCTAGTTAGTATAGCAGTGTTTTTGGTCAATTTGTCAGCATTTCTGGTCAGTATAAAAGTGTTTCTGGTCAGTATAGTAGCATTCTCGATCAGTTTATCAGCATTTATGGTTAGTTTGTCAGCGTTTCTGGTCAGTTTGTCAGCGTTTCTGGTCCATATAGCAGCGTTTCTGGTCAGTATAGTAACGTTCTCGGTAAGTTTAGCACTGTTTCTAGTCATTTTGTTAGCATTTCTAGTAAACTGCACCAAAACCAGAAAACAAAAATGACCCATTTCTTAGACAGTCAAACATAGAGACTGGGTCATCTTCTTGGGTCACTCAGTTGGGTTATCTTTTGTTAAAATAGATTCAAAGATAGACACACTAAGGTTCTCAAGTATTCATCTCCAACAACTTTAAGATCTAACATCTCAAAGTGAAACATCGCACCTTCTTTGATAAATTGATCACTCAAAACATAGTTTCTCATCAGGATCTATCATCCTCTTTCACGAAACTGCAACGTTTGATAAGGATAACCTTGTCCCACATCATAGGATATATCATTCCTATTGGACTTGGTTTTATCAAAATCATCATCATTGCACTCCAAACAAAGATAAAAAAGCTTACAAATCTACAAATACTTGAATTATCTTTTCATGTCATATCACTCTATCATACCTAAATTGATAGTTGGTCACTTATCGAAACACCTTCTAGACAACTGGATCCTTGCACAATATTAAACACACATGTATGCCCATTTTAAATAGAGTGCAAAGATGAAAGATCGAAGAAACATAAATAGAAACATTCAAAATAGCTGAAGATCATAGAAACATGGAATACCAAAGAAAAATATAGGAAGAAGACATAATAGGTCAACATATCAAAGAAATCAAACAAGTCCAAAATCAAAATCCAACTATGTCAAAACCTCATAAGGATTCAAATGCATCTCCAGAGAAAGGTGGCTCTTGTATGCAACTCTTAAAGAGGCCCCTAAAGGATTTTGCTAAGGAAAATCAAAATCATACACCTATGTCTAGCAATGGCTCATCCCCCCATAACAAAATTAACTCTCCAAAGGCATCTATTCCTACACCTCTTAAACACTTGCAAGAACCTTCCATAGCATTCTCACCAAACAATACACCCAAGGATGAAGTTCCTCAAGAGATATCCATAATGGCCATCATACCTATTTTAGAGGATCCTATTCAAAGCCCATCTCCTTCATATCTAAGAATTGATTCCTTCCAACATCCCTATAATGCTCCCTTGTAAATTGAAGTCCTCATTATTAGAATGCTCGTTAAACGTGTCCTGATAGATGGGGGAGTTATCTTAAACATTTTCTCATTGAGTCTTGTTTGTGCTCTAGGTTACTCTAAAGATGTTGATCCTCGAAAAAATATCACATTTAAAGCATATGATGAAGAAGAGCATTCCTCTAAAGGAATTGTGATATTACCCATCAGAGTGGGACCTTTTCCAAAAGACATACCATGTCAAGTCCTAGACTTGGATTTATCATACAACATATTCTTGGGAAGACCATGGATACATGAAATATAGGCTATTCCATCAACATATCATCAGTGCCTGAAGAAATCATGATCTCAACAGACTCAAATCCATTACAGTGTTGTAGTAATCTAAAACTATATGGAGAGGTTATTGTTCCACATAACAGAGAGACATGATCTTCAAGCACACAATCCAAAGAAAAATCATTTTCCTCAATTTTGTCAAGTATGGAAAAACAAATGTAGCTAAGAGATCGAGGGAACAGAGAATATTCACTGTTGCTATTGCCACTTTCTCCTAAATCCTATGGAGAACCATCAAGATCTCAACAACAAATAATTGTGAAATATCTTCCAATATTTGATGGAGCATTTGTTAGTGTTGGTACCTTAACAAAGGAAACAAAAGACAAAGATATGCTACAAGGGCTATACAAGGATAAAGAAGTACAACAAAATATCAATAATGTTAGAATTCCTACAAAAAAATATGGAAAGGATTTAACATTCTTCAAAAAATGGGATACACTGGAACGGATCCTATAGAAAAAATAAAAGAAGGTATCTTACAACCTATAAAACCTCATACTCGATGGGCTAAAAACAAATCAGGCTTAGGGTATGGACAAGTTACTGTACAAGAGGAAACATCTTCTAAACAACAAAAAGATGAACATGATAACATACAAGAGCAACTTGCAATTGAAAGGGAGGAAGAAGATGTAGATGTCGATATAGCTCATGTGTATGCAAGAAACTAGCCCACTTGAATCAGGATCACATTCGGTTGACTTGGACTTAATTGAGGATGATCAGGAGCTACTTGCAAGAGGTCATTCTGATGAGAGTATCATTCTAGATGTATTGAAGTACAGATCAAAAACTTTGACATCTCTATAATTACCCTAAATACCCTTGAAACATCTCAACTTCAGATCCACCCTGAACTTATGGATTGGGAAAATGAAAGACATACTACCATTGATACTTTTCCTAATGACCATGCCATATCCTTATATCTTGATACAATCAAACCTACAACAACTTTCACCAAGAATTTTGCCAATGCATCTTTCAATCAGGTGGGTGCCAAATCTCCTAGTTACAAAAGTGAAAATAAACAAAAAAATATCAAGTCTAATGCTGAAAACCATTTATTGGCAACATTAGACCAAGAAAAAGTAAAAAGAAAGGATGCATCTAATAGTAAAAATTCATCGAGGCGCCAGAAGATGGGAGATTTGACACCTTAGCTATTTTTTTCCATGAGAGGTCATCTATCTTGATAGAACCAACAGAGGCGCTCAACATTGGCACAACTAATCTATATCCAGCAACTTCTCTATCAGAACTAGAAAGGTAAAAATATTTGGAACTCTTGAAAAGGAGGCTAATCAAAAGATGGTCATATGCAAACATTCCAAGGTTGGATCCAGATCTTAATACATCACCTAAATATCAATCCAGGAGTAGGCATCAATAATGGAGCACAACATGGATCAAGAGCAAGTTTTATATTCACCACACCACAAGGTCATACAATTCCAAAAGCGTACAAATTAAGCTTTCCATGCACCAATAACACAATAGAATATGAAGCTTTGGTCACAGGAATCAAAATGGCCATAGAATGGAACATTACACAACTTCAGGTCTTTGGGGACTCTCGGCTCATCATCAATCAAATCAATGACGATTATCAAACAAAGGATGAAAAGCTAATGCCTTATAAGAATATGGTTGATGATGTCAAGAAATACTTTATCAAAATAACTTTTCAGCAGATTATGAGGAATGACAACAAAGTAGCAAATGCCATGGCAACACTTGCTTCTCTCCTTCTAACACAAGAAAATCAAGAGCATTACAAAATCTTGGTGGAAGAGTTGTTTTACCCTACTCACAATTGTCCTAATTACCAAACTATCTACCACCTTGTTGGGCATGATTCCTCCTGCGATTTCCAAACTTACACATACTTGAAAGATAACACCCTCCCTCCTGATTTGTCAAAAAATCAAAAGAGAAACTTTATTCGCCAATCCTCCCATTATACTCTTGTCATAGATACCCTTTTTAAACGAGGTCTAGATGGTACTCTTTTAAGATGTCTTGAGCAAGAAGAATCTTAGAAGACCTTAAATAAAGTCCATAACGACATTTTTGGCACTTATACAAGTGGTTTTATCCTTTCAAAAAAACTCATATGCTTTGTCTATTATTGGCCAACTATGGAATGAGATTCTTTTTAGATAGATAAAACATGCGAACAATGTCAGATCCATGGAAATTTAATTCATGCACCAACACAAGAACTTCATGCTTTGGCAATATCTTGGCCCTTCTACCAATGGGGTCTTGATATAGTATGAAATATAAATCCTTCTTCATCCAATGGTCACAAATTCATCCTTGTAGATACAAAATATTTCACAAAATGGATTGAGGCAGTACCTCTCATAAATATCATAGGAAAAAAAAATATTGCATTTATCTTGAACTACATCAAATGTCGATATGGCATACCCATGACCATTATTATGGATAATAGGCGATCATTCAAGAACCATGATGTACAAGAGCTATGTGAGAAATTCAAGATCCAACACAAATTTTCCACACCCTACTATCCCCAAGGGAATGGGTAAGAAGAAGCATCAAACAAAACTATTCTAAAAATCCTCAAAAAGATAGTGAATGATGCTAGCAGAGATTGGCATATTCAATTGAACCTTGCTCTATGGGCCTACCGTACTAGTATCCGCACACCAATAGGATCCACACCATTCTCTCTTGTGTATGGATCAGAAGCAATACTACCAATAGAAGTAGAGATATCTTCCCTACAATTATCATTAAAAGGTCTTATCTCAGATGAAGAACAAATAATATCCAGACTACAAGAGATAGAATTCATCCATGAATGACGAGAAAATGCCTTTGATAATTTTAAGGTGTATCAGCAAAGAATGTGCCGAAGTTATAATCACAAGGTCAAACCAAGAGCCTTTCAAGTTGGAGAATTAGTAGTAAAGAAAAATCCATGCAACCAATTAGATCGAGAAAAGAAATGGAAGTTTGAACCAAACTGGTTGGGTCCATTTGTGGTCACAATAGTATTTGAGTCAAGAGCATATCAACTATTAACACCAGATGAGGATCAGCTCGAGGAACCCATCAATAGCATGCATCTGAAAAAGTTTTATGTCTAAAAGCAGAAAATCCAAAAAACAGTGAAAAAGTAGAAAAATAAAAAACAATGGAAAAGCAGAAAAACCAAAAACAATGGTTCAAAATAGAAAATACAAAAATGGTGAAAAAAAATAAAAATCAAATATGAGAAAAAGTGCAATAAAAAAAGATGGTGAAAACTTGGGAACAAGCAGTACCTGTCAGCTAGCTCTTCCATCTATTGGTTCATGCATCCTTCCGCTTGCATTCATTGTCATCATCACTGTTCATATCCATAATATCGTAGTTGGTTTCTCATCATGGTTTGGATAATTTGGTATGTCATAATGAGTTTGTTTCTAGGATTGGGCCAAATTCCTACACCTATCTAGGGGAAAATTATTGATTGTTTTGAGCTTAATCAAACAGGTCGAACAATAGTTAGGCAGCTCTTGTCAAGCGAAAACTGAGACACATCCAATGTTGAACACAAGATCAAATTGTCAACCATCAAACTATCACATGTCAGTCTAGCACATCACACACTTTTCAATGGATGATATCTTTTGGATAATGCTTTTAACACTTTGGATCAACTTTTATATCTTGATTTTTGCTATCATGATTTCTGAGTGACTCCAGAATATCTTTGATTGGAGGAACAAGGAAGGAACGTGATATTTTTCTTGTCTATTTCCTTTAAATTAATCATTAATATGTGCAAATTTGTCTCAAGACATGATCATTAGAGTATCATTGAAGCCATTTCTGATTCGCATATATAAATGTTTAATATTGCATGTTTTACACAAGCAACACTCAGGTCATCTTGGTTAAATTATACCTCGATGCTCGTGCTAACTTGCAATATCAAAATCCAAGTAAGTAGTGTTTAGGTCATCATGGTTTAATTATACCATCAATGTTTGCACTCACTTCCCACATTTTAAGAAGCTCAATGATGACACAACGTAATAACCCAGTGACTGGTCCGATCGCAACATTGCATTCCATTTGCATTTAGTTTGCATTTCATTCTTGCATAGGATCACAAAATCTCATCTTATCCAAGACCAAATCTATCATAGGAATCATCAATGTATCATCATATGTGTATACACAATCAGAATTATGACTCATCTCTCTCTAGATATTGTCGACCCAGCACAAATCTTATGCTACCCCCTCAAATGGATTCGCATCAACATATCTGAATCTTCCTGCAACATGATATCAACAAATTGTCAGTTCTTTATCCAATCAATCTTATCAATTCTATCAATCGTTCTCATCTGATCCATTTTTTCATGTCTTATACAGTATGTATCTTTCTTGGAACTTGTTGTTTTGATCAAGTATTATACAGGATATATTGTTCCTGAAACCATACGCTTTGATCATCTTTGTCTTATATAGGAGGAGTCATTCCTGAAACTAGACTAAATCCTAATCTTATCAATCTTGTCAATTTCAATCATGCTCTATCAATCATCTCATCGAGAATCACATCATCATGATCAAAGAACTCACACTTTCATCAATCAACATTGCAGAAATCGAATAATTTCTAAATGGGAAATCAATTTTGCAACGATCCAAACATTCCAATGGTCAATTATCTTAATTGATCTCCCGAGGGGGCATCATCATACTGCAATTTATCAATCAATGTCTAGGGAATCCTATCGCACCAATATCATCATCAAAATGAGATTATTCTTTGAATCAATGCGTCATCACACCTTGTTTCAAAGAGGTGAAAAATGTATACTCCTAAAAATGGTCTGCACATAATTAATTAAATAAGCAATTATCTAATTGATCCCACTTCCCAATTTAATTGAATTCATTATCAGTTTGATTAAATTCTCCCATTCATTTACATATTAATAAATCTAAGGATTTATTTAATAGGTTCCATTCAATAGTCCCCTTTGATTAATGAACCCCCCCCCCCATTTAATTCATTTCTTATAATCCCCTAATTAATTAATACAAATCAATATGTGAGTTGTTGAAAGTTAATTAGTTTTTTCCTATTATTTGAATTTATTAATTCAAATTACCCACATGCCTCCTAACTTTTAACCACCTAACCCATTCTAGTTAACCCTGGGTTTAACTAACCCTATCCTATATTGGAATAACTAACCTCCTTATCCTAACCTCCTATGGGTTGGATATCCTCCCCTTGAGACACATGGCACTTATGGCACATGTCTCCTCCCTTGGACACTTGCCCTCTTATGAGGAAGGCTCATTGACAATTGTCACCACAGAGATGACAAGTGTCCCTCCCTCGAACCTCTTCTCCAACCTCCTCCAATTTCACCCTTTATATCTTCAGACTTAATTTTCATCGTTTATTCCTACCACCTCATCCTTGGCCCTAGAAATCCAATAAATATCCCCCATTTCTTACATAAACCCTCAATCAAATCCTTACAAACTACTAAAACAAACTATGAAACTAATATCAATTTGCATTTATGATAACCTATGAATGAGATTATTATATAATAATCCTTGACTCCCAGATTATACCACTTGGTAATCCTTTGCTTAGCATTCTTAGATCACATGGAAACCTTCAAACATCCCATTCTATAGTCTCCTTCTCTACTAGTTTATCAGCCACTTAAGAAACAATTACTAGCTCTGATAAAATCTACAACAAGAATGATCAAAATTGGAGCCAAAACTAAACATATATGAAGCCAATTTAAAATATCAAATTGGATGGCAAAATGCCACTCCAAAGACTTTCCTTTTGCCAAGTGTCACTTCTACAACTTCCAAAGCAACTTTCTATTTCTCAAAGCTGCCACAAAAGCATTAATTTTTTAAATGAAAAGCCATATGAAATTTCCACAAATCTCATGCCAATAAGAAGATTAACTTTCTTGTCAAGGAGATTAACTATCTATCCTGTAGTGGCTTCACTACTAGTTTTTCTTAAAGATTGTTTCTTTTTGTATGGGTTTCAGGTCCCTATAAAACATATTTTACACTAATCAAAATATTTCTTTTCAAGTTTAGAAATTGCTTTTCCAAGTGTCAATTACTTCCTTTCTCATTCCAAACAAACTTTCCACTTTTTTGTTTTGTAACTCGAGCACAAGAAAGTCAAGTAACTGCCAAAATAGAAACCTCCAAAATCCATACCATCTTTTCCCTCCCAAAATGTTTGAAATTTATTTTATTAATTTCAAAATAAATCTAATTTAACTATTTAATCATGGAGGAAAATATTTCCTAGTTTATCCATAAGGTTCTAATTTACTATTTCTAGATAACAAGAGTTACCATAAAAAGTAAGTACTATTTTTAGGACATGTGAACTTACTATTTTTAGTAAGATTATACATTTTTGAAAAAGGCGACATGACAAGTCCTCCATTCTCAAAATTGCTTGTCCTCAAGCAATTAAAATTTCTATGCTTCAACATCCAGATGTTAAAATGATCTATCATGCCAAACTGTAGACTAAACCTTTACCACATGTACTTGTGTTATCTTGCATCTTTCCATGAGATATCCTAAAAAAATATTGAGAGGTGTAGCTATGTTAAGTGTGTTGAATATCCGAGAAATTGAGAGGGGGGGGGTGTGAATTAGTTGATTACTTAAAACAATTTATTTTATTCTTTTCACCTTCGGATCCAAACCAATAGAATTAGTTATCACTAATATAGCATGAAAACATAAATATACAAAAAATCACACAATGAACACCAAATATGATGTGGAAAACCCAAGAAGGGAAAAACCATAGAGAATGTGAGTTCTTGATATAAAATATCGGTTAAGGTGATTTTTACAATCGGTGCCTCACTGCCAGAATGCTCACTGCCCAAAAAAAAACTCACTACCAAAGAAAGAGAGAAAGAAATAAAGAATCCACCATTGAAAACACAATCTGCAAAACTAGACTTCTTTTGATGCCTCAAAACCAACACATTCACACACATCACTAACTGTCTGATCTTTCCTTTCAAATATTACATATCTTCAAACCAATGTCACACTTTTTCTATATCTAACACAATCATATCATCCTCATATATTTTAATGTCTCTACTCTAGAATAGAATTTAATAATAAATAATAATAATAATAATAAAATAAAAATAAAAAATAAAAATAAAAATAAAAATTTAATTAAGTTAATGAAGAGTCAAAACACATGGAATGAAAAGTTGTGACTTTGTCAAATATGAGATATAAAGGGAGAAGATTACCTCGTTTGAGAGGGGAGAAGGGTGGAATAAAAAGTGTAGATTAGATTTAATAAGAAGTGTACATCTAATTATGAAAGGTTGTATCCCTTTCCAAGGGAAAAAACAATGAAGAATTGAAATCTTTCAAAGGGTGCTGATGGTGAAAGGGTGTGTCTCTTGCCAAAGGGCATACATGATGAAGAGGTGTGACCCCTTCCTCACATTGAGAGATATAATGGAAAGGAATCAAAAGCATCTAGGGAGATCACCATCAATCAAATGAGACCAGATTTATTATTAAGTTACAGGTATTAACACCCTTGTTCTTGGTGGTATGCATGGGGACTGTCATAGCCTATTCTTGATGCCACGTCACCCTCTGTCATTATAGAATAAGTATGACAACTTGGAATAAAGTAGTGGTTAAATTTGGAAGACTAGTGACTTGTCAATGTAATGCTCAGGGATAACATCAAGATAAAATAGTGATCCTAAGATGGCAATGATGATAAGAATTAATAAAGAGTTAACAACTAGTTTAAGCCAGCGATTTTTAAAGAGTATCAGTTAAATAAATGAAGAGGCACACAAAAGAGATATAATTCCTTGAAGAGAAAGGGAGTCGCCTAAGGGTCACAACCCTCCAACAAGCTTAAGGGATATTTAAGAGTTAGAAAAGCATCATCCAAGAGGCATAGAATAATAAATAATAGGAAGACAATCAAATAAGAAAAGAAATCTCATTGCAGAGATATCATGAGTAATCAACAAGCTTTGTTAATTAGACCAAAGCATGACTTCCCCTATGAGGAAGCACCTAAGCATCAATCCAAACAATAATATGCAAGTTGTTCACTAGACCAATGTACATCAAATTCACATTAGGTCAAATTAGGAAGGTGTAATACAACTAACTTTTGCCGAAGATACTCAAAAGTATCTTTACACAATGTGTAGTATCCCTCCCTCGATCAGAATTTTTAGATACTTGTTTTGACTATAGTTGACTTTTTCAGTGGATATTAGTGGATTCATTATATGGTGATATTTCACTAAGATATTATGCTATGATGTGTTATACTTTGATTTGAGTTTCAGTGTATATTGTTTATGCATTATTTCCTCATTGATGGTTAGATTTTATTTTATTGGATTACTGACCATGGACTAAGACATTTATTTTATGCGTGAGATGTGTTATGTATATGTTATAATGTTTGTGTGTAAGTGTATGGGGTGTGAGGAGATGATTTTCCTTCACTCACTTCGGTGAGATAGGGAACGTCATGATTCTCCTTCACCGATGTGTTTACCGTGTTTGAATATGTATATGTATGCGTGAGTTGGTGATGCAGGATTTAGAGGTATAAGGTACTGACTTCACCTAGTCCCACAGGTCTGAGCGTACCTAAATAATCTGATGGAAGTGAAGGAGATAGTCTTAAGGCCCTGATTTTTACCATTAGCCTTGCTTGTCACTAAGTAGTGTCAGTCATCCATCAACCTTCCCTTATGTTGGTATGTGGGTCATGTTTCTGTTTTGCTTTGTTGTTGCGTGTTATGTATTTTTAAAATTAATTATGAAATAAATGATTAAGTGTATTTTAATATTTTAATAGATTATTCAATTTCTTTATTTGAATAGTGAAATGTTATATTGTATTTTCAGTTAATTAAAAAAAAGCGGGGGGGGGAATAAAGTTGTTTTACTTTTATGTATATTTAATGGTTAATTGATTTTCATGTTTGAGGAAGAAGGGCAATGATTTTAATTTGAAAATTTAAATAAAATACATTCTTTTGAAAAGAAAATATATATTTCAATTTTTTATTTTAAAAGTAAAAAATTGTGACCTAAAAGATATTTTTGGGGGAGAAAATGATTTAAATGTGAAATTTTTTCTAAAATCATTTCATTATGCAATTTGGAAAAAATATGCTGGAAACCTCAATGTATGGTTTTGGACTGGAAATTGTTGGTTGAAGAATCTATTTGGTGTTTTGAGGTTTGCTCTTCTTCAATTCTGTCTTTGTGGAAAGCTTACCAGGTTGGTGTATTGATTTTTTTTAATTGGGTAAAATTTTGGTTTTAATCAGCTCTCTATTGAGTTGCGGGTTGAGATTGCAAGATAATTAAATTATTGTATTTTTAATTTCCCTATTAGATTGTTATCTTTAAATTTCCCATTACTGATTTATAAGGGGGGGATATGCTGCCAAATTTTTTAATTTTGGGCAAACCTAGGAAAATTTGGGGAAATAGAAAATTGGTGTTTGTTGAAAGAAATTGCAAACAAAAAAATTAACATATACCCTATTTGGTGTTTTAAAACCCATGTTGTTAAAAAAAAATTGGATATGAAATTGTGCTGGGGTTTATTTAAAATTACTAGTTAATTTTTTATTTATTTTCTGGGTTATTTAGTTGCTGTTAAAATTTTTACCAGTTCATATTTTGAGTTGAACTAGGTTTAAAAAATTTTTATAAAAAAGTATATATTGAAAAAAAATAAAAATAAAAAATATTATTAAATTGAAATGGGGGGGGTGTCGATGGACCATGTCCCCATGTCATGGGGGTCGTGGCTCCCCACGACCATAGGAGTGGCCACGGTGGTGTGGACCATGTCGTAGTCCACCCACTACCAAAGGTTGTGGGGAGGGCCATGTTGTGGCCCACAGCCACTGCCCCACCCCTTTGGAAAGGGGTTGCGTGGCTTTAAAAAAAGCTATGTGGGGGGTTTTTAAAAGTTGGAAAATGGGAAAAATAAAAAAAGGTTATTGTATCTTGGGAACAAGAAAATATTATATTTAGTATATAAATGAATTAATTTAAATTTATATGTGTGTGTGTGTGTGTGTGTGTGTGTGTTAATATTTATCTATATATGTATAATTATATATAGATATTTGTGGCTTTCATTTTGTAGAAATTATAAAATTTAAAATTGATAAAGCTGATAGTGATTGAAATGTTAATTGAAGTAGTGAAAAGGTTATTATTAAATAGTTTATTTTGAAACTTGGAGAAGTTAGAAGACCTTGGTCAATTTTATGTTTAAATGAAAGAGAATGGAATTGTTATTCTAGATTAGCAAAGGTGCTTGTTTTACTATTTCCGCATCTAATTTGGAAACTGCAAGTCCTTGGTTTAATGGAATTAGACTTTTTCATGTGGTCTTTCTTGTTGGTCGGTCATGTGACTTGACTGAGTTTTGTCAGTTGGTTTAACCTACATGCAAGGGCTTGTATGTCCAAGTTCTTTCTATTGTCTTGAACTCTGTTGTGTAACTTCATTTTGGTACTTGGGTTTTGGAGTTCATTGGGACATTTTTGTTTAGTGTCAAAAGGGAGAGTGGCTTTCGAGTTGGGGCCATGCCCAAAGAGGTTAGCATGATAACCCCTCAAAAGTTGTATAAGTAAGTGATAACAAAATAATACTTTAGGCAATTGGGTAGATGAAACATTAAGTAAGATAATTGTACCTTCCTCATGGTTGAGTGCTAGTACAGACTCAGGATGCAATGAGAAGTCCTGGAATGTCAAACCAACAACCATGTCCACATGAGACTTGGATGGGGTTGGAGGTTTGGGAGAGGTTACCAAGATAACCTAGGATGGGGGTCGGGACCTATGGAGGCCTGCCGGGATAACCATACTAAGCTATGTGATGACACTCTTCCCTTATGGTCACTAGTGTGTAGCCTTGTTGGTATCACCTAAGTTTGTTTATGGAGTCATGTTTTGCGAGCTTATGCCTTATGTGAGTTTCTTGATGTTGTGTTTCGACCATGTGTGTGCATACCTTGTAGGTTGCTAGTGGGTCTTATTTCTATCTCCTAGCATGGTGGGGTGGGTCTTTTTGAGCCACATGGTTGGGTGGTAGTGCCACTTTCCATTGGGTGTGTTGTTCCTTCTTGCAGGAGTTAGCTTCATAGGTGTTCTAGTTGCGCTTTGATTCGAGCGTCTTGTTATTCAGTTGGATCCATTTTGTTATTTTGGGTCTTTCCTTGTATATCATAGACCTTATATGGTCATTTGTAATTATTTGATATGTATGCCTTCATGCCAAGATGTAAATTGTAATGTAAACATTATCTGATCTTTTGAGACTAGTGATTTAGTGAAATGTAATGTATTTCTATCCTATGATGCAAGACAAATGTATGAATGGAAACTAAATGGTTAAATACATATGTTTTATTAGATTATTAGATGTAATGAAATGGAAAGAATCCTTATGAATGAAACCTAGACATGCTAATAATATTTAATACTATTGAATAAATTAACTATTGATTAAATGTAATTATGTTTTTATTCTTAATAATCTTAATTGGATTAATTAGTGTTAAGAAATGTTTAGTTTGAATCATGTTAACCAAGTTGGTAAACCCTTTAGGTGTTAAGTTAAGTCTTTCATTGTGTAATATAAACGTAATGTCAACTTCATGTATCATTTAACTTATTAAAGTTTTTAAAAAAAAATATTTACACACTTTCCAAGTGTTTTAGTTTAATCCCTTCGGGGTTTCTTGGTGGAGCGTTACACAATTCCTTCATGAAGATATTTATGGTTTTCTCTTTTGTAGGTACATAATCAATCTTTGCCTCATTGTCCAACACCTTTTCCCTCGAGAAGTGATATCAAATGGATATATGCTTTGTTCTAGAATGTTGTACCAAATTCTTAGAAATGTTTATTGCACTAGTGTTATCACACATAATAGAGATAGGTTCATTGAATGTTGCTCCAATATCCTTTAAAGTCTACTTAATCCATAAAGTCTATGTGCAACATGAAGATGTTGCAATATATTCTACTTTAGCATAGATAAAGAGACAAAATCATGCTTCTTACTTGACTAGACCACTAACCAAGAGTTGAGAAAGAATTCTCCACCACTTTTACTTTTCCTGTCATCAACACTTCCATCTCAATCTGCATCAGTATATGCTGTTAGAGTGAAATATGAACTTTTAGGGTACCACAAATCAAATTCTTCTGTTCCTTTTAGATATATGAAAAATCTTTTCACTGCCATAACATGAGACTCTTTCATTTCTTGTTGAAATCTTATTGCCAAGCAAACTATGTACATTATATCTGGTCTAGTAGCAGTTAAATATAATAATCCTCCAATCATTTATTTGTACGGACTTGCATCTGATTTAGAGGACTTATCATGTTTCTCAATTTGCATCCACTGGTCATAGGAGTACACACTGGTTTGGAGTTCTCTATCCCAACCTTTTTCAATAATTCCTTGATTTATTTAGACTAAGAAATGAAAATTCCTTTATCATTCTAATTTACTTGCAAACCAAGGAAGAAATTTAACTCACCAATCATGGACATCTAAAATTCCTTCTGCATTTTAGTAGCAAATCTTCTACACATACCTTCATTTCCTCTAAATATTATATCAACATACACCACGACAATTAGGATTTTACTTGAAACATTATTGAAATATAAATTGCTATTAGTCACACCTTTTTGAAATCCTTGATCAATCAAGTACTTATCTAGCCTTCCATACCAAAGTCTAGGGGCTTGTTTTAGTCTATAGAGGGCCTTCTTCAATCTACAAACAATGTTTGAATCATCTTTCAACTTGAAGCCTTCTGGTTTTTCAATATAAACTTCTTTCAACTCTCCATTCAAGAATGCTAATTTCACATCAATTTGATAAACCTTGAAATCCTTAAAAGCTACAAAAGCCAAAAACAATTGATTGCTTCCATTCGAACAATTGGGGCATATGTCTCATCAAAATCAATGCCTTCAATCTGATTATATCCTTTACAAACTAACCTTTCTTTATTTATCATAACCTTTCCATCTTCATCCATCTTTTTCCGGAATACCCACTGAGTTTGAATCACATTCTTATCTTTTGGTTTGTTAACTAATTCCCATGTCTATTTTTTCTCAATCTGATCTAGTTCTTCTTTCATTGCTTTCATCCAATTCTAATCAGTACAATCTTCTTCTAATATTTTCAATTTAGTCTCTGAAAGTAAACATAATATAACTTACTCTTGAGATCCTTTGGTTCTAGTGATGATACCTTTGTTCTTGTCTCCAATGAGCTGATCAACTGAGTGATTCTTCTAAACATATCTTGGGGTGTTAGGTGTAGATGTTAGAGCTTCCTGATCTTCCTTTTCTTCTTCTCCTTCTTTGATCTTCTCTTTTTTTTTTTGTCAGCCAATTCGTCTGTTTCCTTAGATGTGTCTTAATTAACCTTCACATTTGCACTTTCAACAATCTTATTTATCCTTTTTTTGTAACTTTAGTATGCCTTTCCCCTTATAGAATATCCTAGAAATATGCCTTCATCAACTCTATTGTAAAAATTTCCAAGATTACCCTCATCTCTCCTGATGTATCATTTGTTTCCAAATACCTTGAAATGTTTTACTCTCAAAATTCTACCATGCCATAGCTCATAGGATGTCTTCCCATGTCTTTTTGATATATAATTTTGTTGAGAGTGTAGGTTGTAGTATAAATTGCTTCTCTCCAATACATTTTCAGAAGTTCTTCTCCTTTGATCATTATTCTAGCTACTTTTTGAATTGTCTAGTTCATCCTTTCTACTACACCATTCTATTGAGGTGTTCTTGGGGTAGACAAATATCTTTTAATACCATGTTTCTCACAAAAATTGTTAAAATCATTAGACGTAAATCCTCCTCCTTTGTTAGACCTCAAACACTTAAATTTTCTATCAACTTTAGTTACAACTTTACCTTTGAATTTTTTTAATTTCTCTAATGCTTCTGACTTCTCTCTCAAAAATGCAATTCATGACATTCTAGAATAATCATGAATCAATAATATGAAATACCTCTCACCTTATATTCTCCTTGTTTTGGTTGGACCGCATAGGTTTGTATGCACTAATTCCAACAATTCAGTGGATGAATGTTCCTTTCCTATGTATGTTCCTCTTGTTTACTTTCCAACTTGACATTCTCTAGACATGTTATCTGGTTGGGTCAACCTTAGTAAATATCTTACTGCACTTGATGAACTGATCTTCACTAAGTTGTCAAAATTGATATGACACATCCTTCGATGCCAAAGCTATCTATCATTGATTTGAGACAACAAACAATGCTTCGTAGCTCCTTCTAGCAAATACATGTTTCTGCCTGTCCTTTTTCCTCCAATAGAAACAGTTCTAGATCCTTTTCGGATCTCACAACAATCATTTTGAAAGATATCATTCTAGCCATTTTCACACATCTTTCCAACATTCAAAAGATTACAATGCAAAACCTTCACATAGTAAACATTGTCAGTGTTATGTTTTCCATCAAAAGAAACAGAACCAATTCCCACAATTTGTGTTTTTTTATCATCTCCAAACCTAATAGTACCACCATCATACTTATCAAGTTTCACAAACTTACTTTTATCACCAGTCATATGATTTGAACATCCGCTATGAACCAACTATTCATTTCTATCTCTTCTAGTGTGTAAAGCAGTAGCAACAATCCTAGGGATATCATTTTTAGGAACATCACTTTCTACCAAAAATAAACAATAACCATCTTCATAATTTGATTCATCATGTGAAATGCCAACATCATCTTTGAGATAATAGGCTCTCTTATTAAATGTTCCTTTATTTTCTCTATATTTTTGCCTTGAATTATTTTTTCGGACACCTAGTAGCAATATGACCAATCTTTCCACATCTAAAAAATTTAAGGGGTAATGTACCTTTGTATTTGTTGGTGCCTTTCTGCAGTTTCCTCAAAAAGTTTGCTTGCATCTCATCTGAACTTACATCTTTTGGATCTTCTTTAGATGGTTTAAATTTAGACTCAGTCTTAACCTTGTCTTTTCAAAACTTTCTTATCTCAAATGTTGATAGAGTACAATACAACTACTCTCTAGTGAACTTCTTTGGATCATACATTTCTTCAATAGCCGAGATCTTGTCATCGTAACTTTATGGTAGGTACATCAAGATCTTTTCAATTACATCTTCATCTGACAAATTGCCACCAAAATACTTTGATTTACCACATTATCCACCTTCTAAAAATAGCTAGTTATATCTTCTCCTTTTTATATTATCAATTTTTTATATCTGCGCTTGGCTATTAGCTTCTTTGATAAATTGACTCTATCATTTCCTTCATAGATTTCACTCGACCTTTCCCAAACCTCATAAGCAGTATTCAATGAAATAATCTTTATCAATTTAGTATTCGATAAAGCACTAAAGATATCATACCGTGCCTTTTCACTCTCTTCTTAAGATTGGATCTTAATTGGAGTGGCAAGACTAGTCGATTGACCATACTTAGTTTTCACTACTTTCCAAGTGTGGTATCCCAAAGAAATCAAGTAGCCTCTCATCTTCACTTTCCAAAACTATAGTTGAATCCTTCAAAGATAGGAATAGTCAATTTATGTGCCATTGGATTAGGATCTACCTCAAGTAGTTAATCTTTTCTCCAAGGAACCACAGGTATGATACCAATTGTTGAATATCTGGGCAATTGAGAGGGGGGGGGGGGTTAATAAGTTGTTTACTTAAAAAAATTATTTTGTTCTTCTCACCTCCAAATCCAAACCAAAAAAGTTAATTATCACTAACATATCATGAAAACTTAAACATACAACATATCACACAATGAACACCAAATATGATGTGGAAAATCCAAGAAGGGAAAAACCATAGAGAATGTTAGTTCTCAATATAAAGCACCAGTTAAGGTGATTTTTATAAGGGGTGTCTCACTACCAAAATGATCACTACAGGCGGGTTCATTGCCCTGAAAAAGACTCACTACTGAAGAAAGAGATAAAGAAAGAAAGAATCCACAACTGAAAAACACAATTTGCAAAATGAGACTACTTCTGGTGCCTCAAGACCAACACATTGACACACATCACCAACTGTCAAAAATTTCCTTTCAAATCTCTCATATATTCAAAATAATGTCACACTTTTTCTATATATAACACAATTAGATGATCCTCATATATATATTGTCTTTCGGGAAGAAAATTCTTCCAAGTCGGCCAAGACAGGGATCTAAAATAGGTCAACACTAAACATTTCAGTGGTGGGAAGGAATGAGTAGTAGAACACACCATGACACACATCAATGGTCAGATTAACACATTGCAATAATTACAAATTATGGACCCAAAAGCCATGATACACATGCTACACCATAAGCCACTGCACATCCTCGATTTCCGAACTTCATCCGGACCCAAAAACCATCACCCAAAACAAAAAAGATAAGAATGAGACCAAGATACACAAGAATACCATCGATCAACATCATATCCAATAGCCTAAAATATTTGGATCACCAACACAACTTCCGGAGCACCAAAGAGTTCGTGAACACACATTCCGGATCACTAATATGAAGAAATACAAAGACATCAATTCCAACCAATATGTTGACATCAATGACAACCACTTAACAACATCATCATATCCACAACAAATATTATCACCTACAATAAAGTGGTCTTGTTGTATCTATATTTTATACATATCCCACTTGTCCATGTTATCATTTTCCTATTTCCCTTTTTAGGAACTTTTCTCTCTTAGCTTGGCTCCCAAATTATAACGCTATAGAAATATTGGGTAACCTGTACTAGAAAGTAATAATGCCTTTGTTCATGTTCTAAAATTTATTTTTTCTTCTATTAAGAATAATATAATAATATTTGCATCCACTACTACAATCCATACACTTTTCTGAAATAATTCTTTCTTTGGCATCTATACTGCTAAAAAACAACTTACATAAATGCACAACAATAGATCTATACACTACGTTAATGTGTATATTTTTATTTTCATCTTTTTGTACTAATTCGTAATAGAAAAAAATTAACAATGGAGCAACACATAATGATAGACATTAGCAAAATTTATGCCATGACACTCTCAGTACCTAGACTATAGGTAACCATTATTTATGACAAAAAGTGATGCTCTTTGAAACTATTAATTACCACAAACTTGACACCCTTTACATATACATTGTTAGGGGATTCCCATAATATCCTCCTCTTCATATTAGATTTAGGAAAGAGATACTCCTTATAGACATTGAGAATGAACTCATATCTCTCTTTGTGATTGTCATGCCAAAGACTTTTCCAAAACCTATCATAAAATCTACTATTCCCATCACCCATACCTAGTTGATTTCCTCCCATGAGGTTTTATATCACTAACCTACTCCTAATTAAATCCATTTTTGTTAGATTGTTGGACATGAAGAATAATGACCTTCTAACATCAATATATAATGAATTCATCTCTCATTTCAACAACCTATATTTATTCAACAATATCTCAACGATGCAAAAATCACCAACTAGAGTAGCATGCCAAAATGCCTTCCTTGTAAGATTGGTTAGAAGCCATGTAAGAGATGAAAATTATCCATGAGTAGCCACAACTTGAAAACCATTCCTTCCCAAGTCTAAAATTTTCATTACAAAATACTACAATACTCATGAATGTGTTCATATAAACTCCTATGCAAGTATACCGAATTGCAAACATCGATTTAAAGTGGATTAATATAATGATTGAAAATATGAATGGAATACAATGGTAATGGATCAAATAATATAAGCCATATTACATGTAAAGTTATTAAACATTATTTCATAGTCATTTGTATACTATTAAAATCATTTAAAATCAACCACCATATTAAAATCATTACACAAGGATTATGCAGTACTATGAATATCACGTTGAAGATATTCTTAGAATTTCCTTGTGGTACCAATTACCTCATTTCAAAACAAAGCATCCCTATCATATCCCCTTCCTAAAACATCATACTCCTGAGTACCAATATCTAAACCCAAGTGTGTTTATCCTTGTCCTAAGAAGGTGCATTATAAAACAACTCATGTTGCTTACATATGCCCAAAGCTATTTATAAACAATCCCAAGAATCTTTCCAAAACTTGTTATGGATCACTATATAATCAAAATAAATAAAATCAAAATTTATCATCTGATTCACTATGAATTGGTAACTTACCTTTTAAATAAATATTTTTTACTTCTTGTACTCCTTACAAATAGAAAAATTATGAGTGACAAGGTGCTAATTCACAATATGAAATAATATTGGTATGTTCTCATTCTTTTCTCTAAATATTATCTTGTAAGTACATATCTAAATACTCTCTATTTTTTAATTTGGAAATAGTAGAATGATACAATGAGATCTATGGTACTCACTAATTAATATCATAAACTAAATAATATTCACCTCTAAACAATTAGCTACCCACTTAGCTTCTCTTGTAGCATTATACTATTCTACATATGGTAGCGAAAGTTCTGAAATGTGAAATGAGTTGATTACCTCCATAGAATTCTCAATTACCTAAAGTGTTATATTCTCTTAGTTGTGGAGAGTATTGATGATGTGTCTCAAGTATAAAACATTCATCATCATGAATTCATAAAGATATTCATATATATTTAGATCCTTTTCCTCTTCAATAACTGCTTTTTAGATTTGGGATCTTCCTCTAACACTTTCACTTCTTCATCTATGAGCTCAACTTCCTTGGATTTTTGCATCTCTAATCATTAAATAAATGCAATCAACCTAAATATTTAGAGTGTAAAAAGGTGAAAGCATTAATATTAGAAATTTCCAAACCTCTCACTATAAAAGATACATACTCTTGAGGGAATTCTATAACTTGATTTCCTTTCATCATTTCTTTATCTATAGGAAATTGATATTCATCCAAAATCTATAGACACTGAATTTCAATAAACTTCTTACTCTTGATAACATTGAATTAAAAATTTATACTTTACTCTTTCTAAATATTATAACCAACCTTCTACCTATGTAGGTGCTTGGAGTGAAAATTCTTTTTTTCAACTCATTCTTCCATGTCTTCTTTGACGATAAATTCACCTTTGACTCTAGTTAGCTATTTATTAAAAGTTACGAGGATTTTGGTGATTTCTATGTTATCATATACCTAAGATTTATCCCCCCTGAACAAGTAGTCATTAAGGGTTCTATCAATGAATTGAAGGTCTCCCTTCTTGCATCTAGCTAATTTTCTATACTCATCCATTGAAGAATAATTCTCCATGATATCTTCTATCTTCTCTTGTGGTAGTTCCCAGTTGGATCATAGAGCACATGGGCATGCATTTATCTGAAATCCCTTATTGTGGTTTCTATATTTCATACCTCATGTGGTGATATAAAGATGATAATTAATTTTTCAATAATAGTCATATCCTTAAATAATAAATCTATGTCTATCTTCCTTAGATTTTCTAATATTCTTCACCTTCATGGGAAAGGTCTCACTCAAATTTGATCTCTTTGATCTAGTGGGATACCTCATGGATGGAATTTGGAGTAAGAATTTTCTCCTCAAGTAACAAATGACCTTCTAGTCAGTTGATTGCCTTTAGCATTGAATTTTCCATGTCATTCTACTCTAGTCTCTCTTGATGTCCATCCCTAAGATCTATGGCTTTTCCTTCAATTTTAATAAGATCTATCAATTATGATAGGTTGTTGTTATGAATTCTTCACCTTTTACGAAGACACATTTACCAATTCTTGTGTCTCTTCAAACATATGTTTTTGGTCTCCATTTCTACATTTTTTCTCTAGGAGCTTCTGTTGATTTTTATGACACATTATATATCCTTTCTTCTTTGGTCATTAGACTCTTGATAGAACCTTGTAACTGGACTACTTGAGCTTTGATCTCTCTCTTTCTTTTCGTCTCTTTATCCAACTTATAGACTATGAAATCTATCTAATATTTGATTTATATGATGTCCCATCTTCTAAAAGTATGGCCCAAATAAATTGTAACAAGTTGGTGGTTTGACCTAGGGACAATTTCTCCTACATCTTTCTCCACTAGGGACATGGACACGTAAGCTACATTAGTATCATTCCTTTTCCTTTTGACTATGGACATTACCCTAGATTTTCTATTAGGATTTGGTTCTTCCACATCTCAGAATAAATCACTCATGTCTAGAGGGAGTACTTACATTTTTTCTCCTACATTAAGCTTTATATTGAGCCAACCCATATTGTCTATTATTTATTTACCATTAAGGGATTTCTTAGATGTATTTATTTACTCCTTAAAATGACATAGTTTTAGTATTTTGGGGGATCTCTAGATTGGATTCATATCTTGTCATTTATTTATCCTTAGAGACCTATTCTAATATTTGACTATTAAGGAGAGTTTTGAATCCTCCATTTTTTCTTGAACTTATGTAGTGGTAGTGATTCTATTTGAACTTTACCTACTTCATCTATGGTACAAACTTCATTTTCTTTTGTAGGTAAAAAGGAGGTTTCAATTACAAACTCTTTTCTTGTTTTGACACTAGGTTTATTAGCATTTGGTGACACTACCTCAATAGGTAGAGATATAACTTTTATTCTTAATTCAGGTGGAATATTAGATTCCCTTTAACTTATTTTTTCAATCCTTAAGAAAAGACTCTTCTTCTTCTTCCGCAAAAAAAGAGTATGTGGTTTGTAAACCAATAATTGATTCAACATGAATGCCTATTTCAAACTCATCATCTATAAAATAGAGAAATTAAGATAAAGGGAATGGAGAAACCATTAAATCTCTTCTCTTATTTTTCTTCATTTTATGTAGAGAGGATGCAATCATATTGGCAGTAGAATCATGCATTACTCTATTCTCAAGGGTGACCAGATTTGTCTTCTTATTTTCTTCAAACTTTGAATGAAGAGTGACAAGACTTGTAGGTGGTGGAATGCTTCATTAAGCAATTGAAGATGTATGGACCATGCTTGGAATTTTGTCCACATAATGACTACTCATTAATGGAATATTCAAGTCAATTGGCTTGTCACCACATTTACTTGATGCACTAATTTCAAATTGAGTAGATGTTGAGATTGATATAGTAGTTGTTGGGGTTTGTACAGTTATTGTGGTTATTATTGGGGTTGGGATCACATCCTCTTCAGTGGTAGTAGTTGTCACTTTGTTTTTGCTGTTACATCACCTTCCTTAGTTGACCTTATAACTTTTGTCATTCTTATTTCTTCAACCCTCCTTTTCTTTGACGAGAAATAAGCATAAATATAAGTATCTATCTTCTTTTTCCCTATTTGTTTATCTTCTTTAGAATATGTAATTTATATTCCTTTCATTTTAAGAGCCCAAACATAATGAGTCAAACACAAATACCTAATTGAATTTTTTCAATCTTTTAGAGAGCTCTTATATGGAGGTAACCTAAATTTTAGACCAATTTGGATAAGGAAGGGTCTGATCAAATATTTGGTCCAACTCATATATAGGGTGCATAACATTTTTATCATCTTCATTAATTTTTAGTGGGACCTACATAACCATGAGAGCCTTAATCTATTTTGGGGTTAACCTATGGTAATTCCTCCTTCTTACTTCATGATTATCTTGGCAATTTGTCGAATAATCTTCTTGATGAGGTTCATGCTTCATGCTTCTATTCATGTATTTATCAATTATATTATATGGATCATAAGACCACCTTAAAAGGCTTTAGATTCAATATGTTTAACTTTGTATTTGATGTTCTATAAATTGATATTGTAGGGAATTCATGATATCCTACATGTATATTAGAAATTTAACTCCCCTTCATTGATGTATTGAGTCAAATATATGATGCGACTATAGGTCCTGCCTTGCATATTCTACCAACATGAATTTATATGCTGGGTACTTCAAGAGAATGTAAGAGCAACCTAAATATCCTTCAATTCAGATGTAAGAGAATTTTGGGAACTATAGAAGCCGACTCCCAAGAGGATTAATGACATGTCATGCATCTACTGAGATTATTTTTTCTTTGTCTCCCTCTATCATTCTAACCAATCTCATAGTGAATGCATCATTCACCCTTTTATAATACTTCTAAAGATTCCCTCAGCTTCAACTACATGTAGTTTTGATAAACCACCTTTTGACCTGGGCCTTTGCCAACATATTGCTAGGTTTACATGTCCTAGGTTGGTGTGTGATATCAACCAATAGTGTATTTTGATTTTGGTCTTACAAAAGACCCCTTGGAACTCAAAATTTATGTATTTCAACATGTGGCTCATTCTACTTTGTTTGTAATTACCTTACAAAAAATAACACATTTTTTATGTATTCTATTTGAAAGATAATGTTGAAGAAAATAAGGTTATACTTGCCATATGTTTTCAACTATAAATAATCTAAAACATTGCTAAACCTTATTAATTTTACTTAAGAATTATTAAATTGACATATCTTATTGACAACCGGTTGAGATAAGTAACTATAGATAGGTTTGTAGATGAATCTCTCCTATGTACAAAACAAACTTGCACGCTAATGTTCAAGAATTTTTAATGGTTTCATAGAATGCTTGTAATTAATTTTAAAATTAATGACAAGAGTAGACAATAGTTGTTTTTGAAATCATGAGAAAGGCAATAATTAACATGAGGAGATATTCTAGTAATACAATCAAATGTCAATAATGTTCGATATGCAGCACACATGACTAGACATTTATCGATGATACATTAAATTATTCATTTAATTTGACACTTGGAACACTTAATCTATTTTAAATGAAAAAGCATGAGTTTGTTTGTTAATTCTAAATGAGTTCAATATTCCAAAACTGAAAAATAATATCACCCATTGGGTCGGAAGCCTTTGCTTATTTTCTTTGTTACACTATTTTTCGCAAAGGGAAGGGTCATCAAGTGGAATAATGACATTTATCGGTTTCATCTATAACATGCATTTTTTATGTAATTGTCACTTAAATAAGGAGCCTTTTGTAAAAATTGTGCACATCAAAGAAAAATTATTGGACATATACTAAGTCACAACATGTAAAGTAGAGTATATACTAATCCAGATTTTTAGTGTACATTAGATGCTAGCTCAATCATGTAGCTTGAAAGATGGGTGGTTGGTGACAATGAACTAAAAGGGAAAGTTATAGAAGGTTCAATACTACATATATTTGGTATCATGAAAGTTAGAACCTATACCTAGATATTGTTGAATAATCCCCCACATACATCAAATTTTCTATCTTAGATCTATTATTTTTTGCCTAAAATTTAGAAACTCAGACCCTTTAGGTGTCCTCCATTCTCTAATAAAATTGAGTATTAAACAATCTAAGACATTAAATAAGTATTTCAAATTTTTGGGGCTAGGGTCTTTGATTGTCAAAATTGTCATATGGCTCACACCCCTAATTTTGTTAGTCATCTAAATTGTGACATAGTTTGGGCTCTATCAGTTTTTTTATGTTGATTTACAACAACCTTAATGGCTCACATTATTTGTCGATGCATATAATCTTTTCTTTTGAGTACACAACTTCGTATTTTCTCTTTGTATTTGATTTATTTTTAGGTGGTGACTACCTCAACCTACAATTTCAAAACATATTCCCACTTAGATGATTTATCACCTAATATTGGTGAAAAACCAATTTATCTCCAATGACGAGTTCTCTAGTCACTTCCTTTTATTTACTCGAAGGTATTATTTATATGTTGATCTTAATATTATATTATTTACCTTGTGCTCTTGTGCACAATACAACATCCGCTACATTTTTTTGATGTGAAATTTATCTTAGACATTAGAAAATTTATATTTAATATATTAAAAATTTAAAAGTCTAAGATGTAAGTGAATCTCCATTAACTTAGAGTGCATGCACAAAATCTATGTCACAAATTCTTATTTAAAAGTCTAAGAAACCAATGATATAGTTGTATACACCTAAAAATGGTCTAAAGATAATTAATTAAATAAGCAATTATTTAATTAATACCCCTTCCTGATTTAATTGAATTCATTAGGCAATTTGATTAAATTCTCCCTTTCATATACTTATTAATAAATCTAAGGATTTATTTAATAGGTTCATTTCAATAGTCCCCTTTGATTAATTAATTCAAATTAATTAATCTTCCCCCCATTTCAATCAATTCTTCTAATCCTCTAATTAATTTAAAAAAATCAATTTATGAGTTGTTGAGAACTAATTAGTCTTTTCCTATTATTTGAATTTTTGAATTCAAATTACCCACATGCCTCCTAACTTCTAACCACTTAGCCTTACCATCCCTCTAACCTAACTCATTCCATATAACCTTGGGTTTAACTAACCCTATCCTATCGTGCACATTCTAAACTCCTTATCCTAACCTCCTATGGTGTGGATATTTTCTTCTTGAGACACATGGAACTTTGGCCACATGTCTCCTCTCTTGGACACTTGCCCTTTTATGAGCAAGGATCCTTGATGCTTGTCACCATAGAGATGACAAGTGTCTCTTCGTCCAACATCTTCTCCAACCTCCTCCAATTTCACCCTTGCTATCTGCAGACTCAATCTTGACCGTTGATTCCTGCCACCTCACCCTTGGCCTTGGAAATCCTATAAATATCCCCCATTTTGGAGCACAAAGGATCCCATCTCATTATCAATTTAGGCATTGTTACTATAGGCATATCTTTTGAGCATTATTGTTATATGCAATTACATCTTATATTTAGGTTAATTTGATCATTTTTTAGCATAATTGTTAAATCATGTAGCTTAATCAATCTCTTTTATAGCTTAATTGTATCATCATCATAGGTTAATCATGCATATCATTAGCTTAATTAGTCTCTTGGATCAATTTAACATAATCAATCTCATCTTTGCATATCATTATCATTTCAAATCCTCCTTCTAGGTGTAGTCAAGTCACTGGGATTGCTTATCCAGATCTGAGAGCAAATCCATACTCGCATTTCTTAGGAGGCGATAGGTCACTTTGTCATGGTTCATCTTTGTTTGCTTATTATTTTCTAACCATGCTTGTAATGATCTATTTGATAGTTCTGGTACTTAATATAAGTACAGATCCAATAGACAACAAGATGAGAGGGGGGGGGTGAATCATACAAACTTAATCTTCCATAAAAACATCAGATTCAACCTCAGTAACATATACCTCAGTAATATAACCAAAACTACTCAACATACAAACTCAAAAGCATATAAACATCATAAACCTCATAAAACCAGATTTAATGTGGAAACCCAAATAGGGAAAAACCACTGTGGGATTTCGGACCCACTAAGAAATATACTCTTCTAGAGTATGCTCGGTTAAAAGAGAATCATATTAAAGATTAGAAACACATTGCTAGATGTGACCCAGTTAAGGGATTTCCCTTAGATCTGTTAGGATCTTCACATTGTTAGAAGTGACCTTATTAAAGGATTTCAAACACTCAATCAGAATGTCACCTTGCTAGAGGGTTTTACAAATAAGGCTGTTAAGTCCACTCGGTTAAGAGATTTTTTGTCACTTTCTCAAAATAATAGTAAAAAATCTATCTAGAACTTCACATCTAAAATGCTAAAGAAGATTCTTATTTGTTCAATACAATCTAGACATAGAACTAATCTTGTCCATCTACTGGGCTTCTATACTCTGTTATTCAAACAGGTCTTCAGGCTTTTGTGCTCGGTAATCACTATGTAGCATCCTTGTGCATACACTTGCCCGCATCCATTGTTTATCAATCGGTTCCCTATTTATAAACAATTAGCTAACAGCTTAATCTCCTTGATCACATTTCCCATGATCAATCATATCCATCAAATCTTCAAACTTTGACCATGTGCAATGTATCTTTGGATTTGAAAACATTTCACCTCGCCTAGGAACTTGCATACATTTCTTGGAACTTGTGCTAGGGTATTGCGGTTCAATCTGAACTGTAGATCTTCATGCCGATCTTCCATTGCCATAGATTCATCAACAAACTTCATGCACAACATACCAATCATTTAATCACTTCCACCTCATCAGCTTCCTTCATTAAATAACGCATGTGAACATTTAATGCATTCTGTTACAACTCGGTTACAACTCGGTAATAACTCGGTAAATACTAAACTTCACTCGGTAGACATTCTGCCTTCATTAATTGATAGTGATAACCTTAGGTTTTACCGACTAGGTTCCTTAGGGTTTACCGACTAGGTTCTTTGCTTGGTAACATAGTATAGAATTAACCTTACAATTTATAACATATGTATGATGTCAAAACAATCTAAACATTATGATCTCATCATTGTCTAACTCAGTAATAGTTTCCCATTGAATACCTTATTCATCCCCTTATTCATCATAATCTTTCTGTGTCTTTTACCGACATCTTTATACTCTTCAAATCATACTTCTCAAGATATGGCAACATCATACTGAATTAGAAAATCAATTTCTTGACATCAATGACAAAATAATAATATTAAGACAGTAGATATCCTTAATCAGTTATATCAACAACCTTCTCAATATCCTTATTGAAATGCCAACAATCTTTTATTGTCTGTTATAATGCCAAATGCTAACAATCTCCCCCTTTGGCATTGATGGCAAAACCAATAGATTTGACCTTAAAAAGATTCAGATTGCTGTGATTCTGAAATGTTGAAATGCTCTCTTGCTCTCATTAGACTTCTCTCCCATACATTAGACTTCTCCTCTTTTTTCAGTCTTCTTTCCAATCTTCAGTCTTCTCCCCTTTCTCAGTTTTCTCCCCCTTTGACAACAATGCCAAAAAGTAAAGAACTATAACATAATTTATTCCTGTATGAAGTGAATTCCTATTGTAGTGTATCAATTCAGTCTCGGTCAGAGCATTTTGTCTTCAATTCCTGTTCCCTGTATTGTTTCTTGTAATATTTCTTGTAGTATTTCCTATAATATTTCCTATAATATTTCCTGTACACCTTTAGAAAACATCCTAAAGTGTGTAAATCAACATCAACTCCTAAAAGATATTCGATAGAGTCACCAGATTGATGCTTTCACCAAACTTGGTGAGTGAGTAGAAGATAGGGGTAGGACCCCTAACTTACTTCTGAGATATTCAAAAGTGTCCCTTGGTAGTGGTTTGGTGAAGATATCTGCTATTTGTTCCTTTGTGCTAACATATTCCAACACCACTTTCTTCTCTTGAGCTTCTTCTCTAAGATAATGGTATTTGATAGAGATGTGCTTTGTCTTAGAGTGTATAATAGGATTCTTTGAAATGTTAATGGCACTAGTATTCTCACAGAATATAGTTACTGGCTTAGTAAATTTCTCATTTATACCTTCCAACAGTTGTTTGATCCATGCAATGTTTGTACAATTCAATGCTGCAGCAACGTATTCAGCTTCTGTTATTGACTGTGAAACACATCCTTGTTTCTTGCTAAGCCAACTCACTAGTCTTTCTCCTATAAAGAAACCTCCTCCACTTGTTCTTTTTCTACCATCAATGTTGCTTGCCCAATCAACATCAGTATAAACTTTTAACTCAAAATCATTTCCTTTCTAATATACTAAGCCATAATCCTCTATGCCTTTCAAGTATCTAAAAATTCTTTTGATTGCTGTCATGTGCTATGTCTGGTCTACTGCGAACAACATATTGTAGCTTTCCAATCATGGATCAGTAAAGTGTCTCATCAACAGATGCAGATTCATCATTCTTTGATAATTTATAGTTGGTAGTCATAGGAGTACTTACTAGTTTTGAATCCTCCATTCCAAATTTCTTCAAGATTTCCTTTATGTACTTGGATTGAGTAATGAAAATCTTATTTTTCATTTGCAGTATCTGTAAACTTATAAAATACTTTATCTCACCAATTAATGACATCTCAAATTCTTTGCTCATTTCATTTCCAATGTTCTTACATAGAGAGTCATTTCCACAAAATATAATATCATCAACAAATATGGCTGAAATCAGTATTCCATTTTCATCATTCTTCATGTACATATTGCTATTCTCACTTGTCCTTATAAAACCAATCTTAATCAAATAAGAGTGCAATCTTTCATACCATGATCTAGGTGGTTGTTTCAAACCATATAAAGCTTTGTTCAATTTACATACCTGATCTTTATTCTTGTCTTCAACAAATCCTTCAGGTTGTTCAATAAAAACTTCTTCTTCTAATATTCCATTCAAAAATGCAAATTTGACATCCATTTGATATACCTTGAAGTTTTTGAAAGCATCATATGCCAACAATGTTCTTACTCCTTCAAGTCTAGTAACAGGTGCAAAATTTTCACCATAATCAATTCCTTCTTCTTGAGCATAACCTTTGCAAACTAGTCTTGCTTTGTTTCAAATGACCTCTCCTTTTTCATATAGCTTGTTTCTAAAAATCCACTTTGTACAGATTACATTTTTGTCCTTCGGTCTTGGGATTAGTGTCCATGTGTCATTCTTCTTGATTTGATCAATCTCTTCTGTCATAGCATTTATCCAATCTTCACTGTTAAATGCCTCTTTCACTATTCTTGGTTCAAATTCAGATATCAGACATGTGTTATGTCTCAATTTATTCCTTGTCATCATTGGATCATCCTTATCTCCTATAATTTGACTTGGTGCATGATGTCTTCTGACATACTTGGCTAATATAGGCTTGGTAGGCTCTGTATGATCTTCTTCATCACTCGGTAATTGGATGGTCTCTTCATTTTCTTCAACAGTCTTCTCAGTAAGACTTGTCGGTTGAACATAGACAAATTCATCATAGTCTTCTGGTTCCTTGGAATTTCCTTCATCATTTCTTTCTACAAATTCATCAATTTTCACATTTGCACTTTCTACTATTTTGTTAGATGATTTGATCAGACATTTAAATGCTTTGTTTCTAGAAGAATAACCTAGAAATGTTCCTTCTTCACTTTTCTGATCAAACTTGCCATTTCTATCATCTTTGTGAACATAGCATCTACTTCCAAAGATTTTAAAAAAACTTACATTAGGTTTCTTGTCATACCAAATTTCATATGGTGTCTTCAAAGTACCTTTCTTCAATTGTACTCGGCTCAGGGTGTAAATTGTTGTGCTTATTGCTTCTCTCCAAAATGTTTGTGGCAATTTCTTTTCAATCATCAATGTTCTAGCACAATCTACAATAGATCTATTTCTTCTCTCAGCTATTCCATTCTGCTATGGAGTTCTCGGTGCAGAGACTTGTCTTTTAATACCATGATCATTGCAGAATAAGTTGAACTCATCAGATGTGAATTCTCCTCCTCTCTCTGATCTAAGACATTTCAGTTGTCTTCCTATTTCATTTTCAACTCTTGCCTTGTACCATTTAAACATTTGAAAAGCTTTTGATTTATCTTTTAAAAACATTACCGACATCATCCTTGAATAGTCATCCACAAATAATATGAAATATTTATCACCATAATAACTTTGAATTTTCATAGGATCACAAAGATTAGTGTGCACAAGATCTAAAATTCCCTTAGAAGTGTAAGACTTACTTGCAAAGCTTGATCTTGTCATCTTACCCATCTGGCATCCTTGGCACATAGCATTCTCAAGTTTTTCAAGACTCGGTAAACCTCTTACTCGATGCTTCTTGCTTATTTTGATCAAATTATCAAAATTTACATGACAAAACCTTTTATGCCATAACCAGGTATCATCTATCTTTGCATACAAACACTTGTTACGAGTTGAGTCAAGGTGAAATGTGTTACCTTTTGTTTGTGTCCCAGTAGCAGCTAACTTTCCATTCTTGTCATGAACTTTGACAATTCCTTTCTAAAATTCTATTTGGTAACCTGTGTTGTTTAGCTGTGCTACACTCAACAAATTGTATTTCAAATCTTCAACCCAATAAACATCATTGCATTTAGCATTGTCAAGAAGTGTTATAGATCCTTTACCTCTTACCGGACATGGTGCATCATTACCAAATCTTACATAGCCTCCATCATAATCTTCTAATATAACAAACCTATGTTTATCTCCTGTAATATGATGTGAGCATCCACTATCTATGATCCAAGAATCATTAGTATTTATGTGAGATATTAGGGTTTTTTCTTCATACCTTTCTTCATCTGATCCATCTTTGATAGCCACATTAACTACTTCCTCTATATCAGTTTCATCTGATTTATCATCGTTGGATTCTTCATTGGCTATTAAGCATGTCTTTCTATCTCTTCTTCTAAAGTCTTGGTGTCCTCTGTAATGATTATCTTTCTGTCTGTCATCTTGGTAGTCTCTCTTTTTAGTAGAATCTTTGCCAGGACAGTTAGAAGCTATATGTCCTATTTTATCACAATTGAAACATTTTAGAGGTAGTTTTCCTTTATACTTACCTTTGGCTCTCGGTAACCTTCTGGATAATAGTGCTTCAAACTCTTCTTGCTTTCTGATTTCCTCATACAATTTGTGTACTTCTTCCATGTTCTTATGATATCTTTCACTTGTTCCACTGTGATCTCCTTCAAAGTACTTATACTTTCTTTCATTATAATCATTAGATTCATCAAGATGAAAAGAACTAAATGCAGATTCAACTTTATTTATCGAAGATCCACTGTTGTCAAAGTTACTTAACTCAAATGCATGTAGCTTACCAATAGTAGCATCTAAAGAAACTGGCGTATTCGATATAGACCTTAATTCATTGATTGTAGAGACTCGGATTGCATAAGCTGGTAGAAGAGTTCTTAACAACTTACTTGTTATATCCTTTTCTTCAATAGTTCCACTTGCTCCTTTGATTTGATTGACAATCTCCTTAGTCTTGTACTATACTGAGTTATGTTCTCACCTTCATTCATCCTCATGGATTCAAGTTGTCCTCTTAGACTATCTACTTTTGCTCTTTGAACATGTTCATCTCCTTCATATACTAATATGAGCTTATTCCACATAGCCTTTGCATCATTGCAACCTTCTAGATCGTTAAACTCTAAGTCGATCAATGCAAATGTTATTTCAATCATTGCTTGGATATGTTATTGCTTTGCCTTTATCTCTTCTATTGTCAATGGATAGGTGCTTGGTGTGATGAAATCATTCTCCAGATAATATACACCATATTCTCCAACTCCTGATAGGTGTAGCTTCATCATTTTCTACCATGTAGAGAAACTTGACTTGTTCAGCTTCGGTGCATCCCTCCTATACATCTTAGGATCTTTAACTCAAGTGCCTTTAAACTTTTCTTCCAGAGTCCAAAGCTCTGATATTGACTGATACTTAATATAAGTACAGATCCAATAGCCAACAAGATGAGAGGGGGGGGAGGTGAATCATACAAACTTAATCTTCCATAAAAACATCAGATTCAACCTCGGTAACATATACCTCAATAATATAACCAAAACTACTCAACATACAAACTCAAAAGCATATAAACATCATAAAACTCATAACACCAGATTTAACATGGAAACCCAAATAGGGAAAAACCACTGTGGGATTTCAGACCCACTAAGAAATTTACTCTTCTAAAGTATGCTCAGTTAAAAGTGAATCATGTTAAAGATTACAAACACATTGCTAGATGTGACCCAGTTAAGGGATTTCCCTTAGATCTATTAGGATCTTCACCTTGTTAGAAGTGACCTTGTTAAAGGATTTCAAACACTCAATCAGAATGTCACCTTGCTAGAGGGTTTTACAAATAAGACTGTAAAGTCCACTTAGTTAAGATATTTTCAGTCACTTTCTCAAAATAACAGTAAAAAATCTATCTGCAACTTCACATCTAAAATGCTAAAGCAGATTCTTATTTGGTCAATACAATCTAGACATAGAACTAATCTTGTCCATCTGCTAGGCTTCTATACTCTATTATTCAAACAGGTCTTCAAGCTTCTGTGCTCGGTAATCACTATGTAGCATCCCTGTGCATACACGTGCCTGCATCCATTGTTTATCAATTGGTTCCCTATTTATAAACAATTAGCTAACTGCTTAATCTCCTTGATCACATTTCCAATGATCAATCATAGCCATCAGATCTTCAAACTTTGACTAGGTTCAATGTATCTTTCGATCTGAAAACATTTTAGCCTACCTAGGAACTTGCATACATTTCTTAGAACTTGTGCTAGGGTATTGCGGTTCAATCTAAACTGTAGATCTTCATGCCGATCTTCCATTCCCATAGATTCATTAACAAACTTCATGCATGGCATACTAATCATTTAATCAGTTCCAGCTCATCAACTTCCTTCATTAAATATCGCATGTAAACATTTAATGCATTCTATTACAGCTTGGTTACAACTCGGTAATAACTCGGTAAATACTAAACTTCACTCAGTAGACATTCTGCCTTCATTAACCGATAGCAATTACCTTAGGTTTTACTGACTAAGTTCCTTAGGGTTTACCAACTAGGTTCTTTGCTTGGTAACATAGTATAGAATTAACCTTACAATTTATAACATATGTATGATGTCAAAATAATCTAAACATTATGATCTCATCATTGTCTGAGTCGATAATAGTTGCCCATTGAATACCTTATTCATCCCCTTATTCATCATAATCTTTCTATATCTTTTACCGACATCTTTATACTCTTCAAATCATACTTCTCAAGATATGGCAACATCATACTGAATTAGAAAATCAATTTCTGGACATCAATGACAAAATAATAATATTAAGACAACTTAGACATCCTTAATCAGTTATATCAACAACCTTCTCAATATCCTTATTGAAATGCCAACAATCTTCCATTATCTGTTATAATGCCAAATTCTAACACTATTGAGTGTTTGTATTGCAGGTGCAGGTATCACACTTCACAAGCACGCCACTTTGGCGCCCACTGTGGGGCCAGAAAACTCATTTTTAGCCTCTTAGCATTACCAAATTTCCAATTTAGCAGGTTTCTGGTCGGGTTTGATTCAAAATTTCGTACGAGTTCCTTATTTGCCTCGTATGACTTCCTTTGTGTCCTCGTACGAGTAGGGAGAATTGTCGTACAAATCAGGTGAGAATTATCATACGAAATTATGTTTTAGTGTTTTCAAAACAAATTGCATTTTATGGTTTTCATGCTTCAATTTGGTTATTACGAATGCTAACTCTAGTCTTTTTTTGAGGTTTTTGGTAGCCTAGCTAGTTTTTGCAGGATGATTGTCGAAGATTACACTTGTCAAAGCTTCATTTCATCCAAATAGCATGACTACTAATGTATCTATTTTGCATGTTGCCTAGGAGGACTAAACCAAACTTTATGTCTTGTTTAAGTTTTCTACGAACACTTGTTTTTGCTAATGGAAATGAACAAACATGTATTATGTGTTTTGATGATAGGCGAGTATGCTCTCACCTTTCTTAGGTGATCAAAAAGCCAGATTCATCCCTTACTTTCATTAGTGCATATCTTTAGCGGACCTTCCCACCCAAGGAGCCTATAAGGTCAAAGCCATTAAGGTTGGTGAGAGGGGAACGACCCAAGTGGGAATGGCTAATGCCAAGTACTCCAACCCACTATAAAAATAAATGTGATTTGATGAAAATCAAGTCAACAGAAATGCTTGGGAATAGATCTCCTCCGTACCTTCGAGTGTATCAAACCTTGGTTTTCAAGGCTAGGAGACCTCTTAATTGAGTTTATACCTCGACGCGCTGAACGGATCCCTTACTAGTTCCAATTAAATTAAAAGATACCCGATTCACCTCCGAAAGGGGGATAATCTTTATGCAAGAGAGATAGTAACTCTCCCAAGACACTTGCCATATCATTCCCCCATTAGCATTTGGAGTCAGATAATATGGCGTTGAGAATCCATTGCATGAGACTCAGCGACCGTATTCTAATTAGCTATTGGGTGTGTACCTAAGTTTGCAAGAAAAGGTGTTCTCTCTCAGCCAACTTCCTTAGGTAGCGTATTGTGGTTGAGGTAACTTAACATATCACGTGTTTGTTAGGGTTTCAAGCAGATCTGAAACAAATGAACTAACAATTATATGCAAATTTAAATACAAAAGATAAAGGAATAAAATAGGACATAGATAACACACAGATTTGACGTGGTTCACCCAGAATGGGTTACATCCACCATACACAGTCGTCCAATCTTTCTTATTATCTAGAAAAAATAGTACATCAACTTCCAATGCCTTAAGCATCCCAGCCGCTTATAACATGCATTTTTAGGGCAACAAACAAAGTCGACCTTTTTAGGGTTTTATTACAATGTCGGTTTTCATCAACAAAAAAATGGCAAAAAAATTTTTCTCGGGGGCTACCACCCCGAACCCTCGTAGTGGGATTTGCCTACTTTGGGGGCTACTACCCCCAAACCCCCACCCAGGGCTTGGCCCAGCCCTGGACCCCGACAAGGATATGTGTTGAGTGTACAGTACTTTGCTAATCAGTCACCACATTTCAACAATCTCCCACTTGGAGACTGATCAGGCTCCACACCGAACAATCTCCCACTTGGAAACTGATACTACACGACACCACTGTACATGTAACATCTATTGGATAAAACACTAGGACTCGACTAGTATAAATTCCGCAATTATCAATCAAGAAGACCAACAGAAACTGATGAAGAAATTAGCTTCTCCTATGGAACTGCCTTCGTGAACATATCGACAAGATTCTCACTTATGTGAATCTTCTCACGCCGCAACTAACCCTCCTCCAAAATAGTCTAGATGAAGTGGTACCTGAGCTGAGTGTGCTTTGTCCTTGAATGAAAAGTAAAATTCTTCACAAGATGAATGGCACTCTGGCTATCAGTATACAATGGGCAATCCTCCTGTGTCTGACCCAATTCCTCCAGAAAACATTGTAACCAAATCATCTCCTTGCTAGCTTCTGTAGCAGCAACATACTCAGCTTCAGTGGCTGAAAGTGCAACAACCTTTTGCAGCCTAGAAATCCAACTGACTGCAGTTCCCCCTATAGTAAAAACATACCCTGTAGTGCTCCTCCATGAATCAATATCACCTACCAGATCAGAGTCAACAAATCCACTCAGAGTAGCATTAGATCCTTTGAAACATAATGCCTTTGTAGTGGTTCCTTTCAAATACCGAAGGATCCATTTCACAACATTCCAATGTTCCATACCCGGATTACTCATAAACATGCTCACAACTCCCATTGCATACATCAGACTACCAACAACTGATGAATATGGGATGTTAGACATTTTCTTTACCTCTTCCTGTGCCTTTGGGTACATCTCCTTAGTCAATTTGAAATGACTAGCCAAAGGTGTACTAACTGCTTTTGCATCCTACATGTTAAATCTTTTCAACACCTTCTTTATATACTCACTTTGGGACAAATTCAAGGTTCTATTTTTTCTATCCTGTGTAATCCTCATACCCAGAATTTGCTTAGCTGCACCCAAATCCTTCATAGAAAATGACCTGGCTAATTTATATTTAAGATCATTTATATGTTCCATGTTAGACCTAGCAACAAGCATGTCATCAATATAAAGCAATAGGATAATATAACTACCATTCTCCAATCTCTTAAAATATACACAATGACCAGAATGACATCTATGATAACTGTGTTCAGCCATGAAGCTATCAAATTTTAAATACCATTGTCGGGGTGCTTGCTTTAGGCCATACAAACTTTTCTTCAACCTGCACACCAAGTTCTCCTGACCTTTGACCTCATATCCTTGTGGTTGCAACATGTAAATTTCCTCCTCCAAATCTCCATGGAGAAAAGCTGTTTTCACATCTAATTGTTGAAGATGTAAATCATCTGCAGCCACAAGACTAAGTACAATTCTAATTGAAGTCATTTTTACAACTAGAGAAAATATTTCATCATAATATATACCCTTTTTCTATGCAAAACCTTTACCACAAGTCTAGCCTTATATCTTATCTGACCTCCTTCCTCCTCCTTCAGCCGATAAACTCATTTGTTAGGCAAGGCTCTTTTTTCTGCAGGTAAAGGGACTAAGTCCCAAGTCTTATTTTTCATCAAGGAGTCCATCTCCTCTTTCATGCCTAGCTCCCATTGTTGTTTGGCATCCACCTGCATTTCTTCTTCATATTCTTCTGGTTCACGAGAATCAGTTAATAATATAGAATACAAAGAAGGAGAAAATATTTCAGGGGGTTTGCTTGACCTTGTAGAACGTCTAACACTTGTAGGAGTTTGTAGAACATTCTATTGTTGCTGAGCATTAGGTACCTGTGGCATTTCATTTTTTAGGAATCTCATCCAACACAACATATTCTTGCTTGTCTTGTTCATGGTTCTTTTCTTGGATCTGTTCTTTATACATAACCTTCTCATTGAATATAACATCTCTACTTCTAGTTATTTTCTTATTTTCAAAATCCCATAATCGATAGTCATATTCATCTATCTCATATCCAATGAAGGTACATTTCTGAGATTTAGCATCAAGCTTGGTTCTGTTTTCTTTATCAACATGGACAAAAGTTTCACAATCAAAGATTTTCAGAAAAGAATAATTTACCTTTTTACCAGTCCATGCCTCCTCTAGAATACCACCATCCAAAGGGGTTGAAGGTCCTCTATTTATCAAATAGACAATAGTATGTACAGCATCTGCCCAAAAATATAAGGGTAATCTAGCATGCAATCTCATGCTCCTCGCACGTTCCATGATAGTCCTATTCATTCTTTCTGACACACCATTTTCCTGTGGAGTTCCTGGAACTGTCTTCTTCTTTCTAATCCCATTTAAGGAGTAGTAATCTTCAAATGCCTTGTTGCAATACTCACCTCCATTATCTGATCTGAGACACTCCAACCTTTTTCCTGTCTCATTCTCAACCAAAGCTTTCCATTTCTTAAAAGTTTCAAAAACATCTGATTTTTGTTATAGGAAATATACCCATGTTTTTCTAGTTGAGTCATCAATAAAAATAACATAATAACAAGAGCCATCAAGAGATGATACCTGAGCTGGTCCCCATACACCTGAATGCACAAGCTCTAACTTCTCACTCTTCTTCTCTTTCCCAACCTTGAGAAATCTGACTCTTTTTCTATTTGTCATAAACACAGTTTTCACATAACTCTAAATCAATCTTCTTTAGTCTTGGCAATAGATTTTTGGAGTGAAGGATTTTCATCCCTTTCTCACTCATGTGCCCAAGCCTGTGGTGCCACATTATTGAATTTGTTCTTGCAACATCTATTGTTGTTCTCCCTGCAGTAACTTTATCTGTAACAGCTAAGGTAGAGTAAGTGTTACTAGTACACAGATATAATGTGCCTACCTTCATACCTTTAGCTACTACTAATGATCCTTTACTAACCTTCTAGATACTATCTGAGAAGGTAACTATGCAACCTTCACTACCTAGTTGCCCTGCTGAATTTAAATTTCTTCTTAAGTTAGGAACATGTCTTACCTCCTATAGAAACCAATCATTACCATTCTGCAACTTGATCTTTATCTTTCCTTTTCCATCAATTTGATAGGGCTCATCATCACCCAAATATACCTGTCCAAAATCACCTTGAACATAATCTAGAAAATATTTTTTATGGGGTGTAGCATGAAATGAAGCCCCAGAATCTATTAACTAGGAATCATTAACATTATCCTTACATAAGATTAAAGCATCTTGTAAAGTATTACTTGCGATATTATCTTCCTTACTGTAATTTTCATTTTTGTCTCCTTTGTTTTTTCGAGACCAACAGACTTTCTTTAGATGACCAAACTTTCCGCAGTACCAGCAATCTTTCTTTCCTCTAGATTGAGAGCGTCATTTCTTTGACTTCCCTTGTGACTTCTCATTCTAAGGGCCTTTTCCTCTTTTCTTTCATCTTCCTCTGTTCTCTACATTCAAAACACTACTTGGTGATGTTGGAGTCTCACCTATGCTTTTCCTTCGCATTTCCTCTCTTAGGATAACACCAACAATATCATCAAATACCAAAGTATTTTTTCCAGAGACAGAGTTACTTACAGCCATAACCAAGCTATTCCAGCTTTCTCACAGAGAACATAAAATCAAGAAAGCCCTAACCTCTTCAGCAAAAGTAATTTTTACCAAAGACAATCGACTGGTAATTGTATTAAATTCATTTAAGTGCTTCGCTATAGATCCTCCCTCACTCATTTTCAAATTAAACAAACGCTTCATAAGAAATACCTTATTCGAAGCTGAGGGTTTCTCATATAGCCTAGCCAATGTCGTCATCAAATCTACAACCATTTTTGCTTCTGTTATATTGAAAGATACAGATGGTGCAAGGCACAATCGAATGGATCCCAATGCCTTTTTATCTAAAATGTCCCATTCTTCATCTGACATTGTGGTTGCTTTCTTTACCTTTCCTTCTAATGGCTGCCACAAATCCTTTTGATACAGGTAATCCTCCATCTGCATTTTCCATAACTGATAATTCTAGCCATTAAACTTTTCGACCTTGAATTTGGACTCCTCCATTGCTCCCACTCAAATCTGAAAGTCCTGCCAATTTACAGAAAACCTCACTTTGATACCAATTGTTAGGGTTTCAAGTAGATCCAAAGCAAATATGAACTAACAATTATATGCAGATTTAAATACAAAAGATAAAGGAATAAAATAGGACACAGATAACATAGAGATTTAATGCAGTTCAGCCAAAATGGGTTATGTCGACCATACACAGTCATCCAATCTTTCTTATTATCTAGCAAAAATAGTACATCAACTTCCAATGCCTTAAGCATCCCAACCGCTTATAACATGCATTTTTAGGGCAACAAACAAAGTCAGCCTTTTTAGGGTTTTATTACAATGTTGGTTTTCATCAACAAAAAAATGGCAAAATTTTTTTTCTTGGGGGCTACCACCCTCGAATCCCTGTAGCGGGCTTCGCCCGCTTTAGTGGTTGCCGCCCCCAAACCCCCGCCTAGGGCTCGACCTGGCCCCAGACCTTGGCAAGGATACGTGCTGAGTGTACAATACTTTGCTGATCAGTCACCACATTTCAATAGTGTTTGTTGTGTCTTCATCCCTAAAATAGAAAATCAGACATCTAAGAAACTGGAAAATATAAGCAAAACATCAAACTTCATTGATCAAAAATTTGTCCAAACAAATTTTGCGTCTCTGTTCTATCCTCTATCGTACGATCTTGTTAATTTGTTGTACGAGGCATCTAGTTTATCATCTAGTCCAGTGAGAATTGTCGTATGAGCCAGTTTAGCATAAATATTTGTGTCATCTTTCATCGTCTGGCCCAGTGAGAATTGTCATACGAGCCAGTTTAGCAGGGAATTTTGTTTCATCATTTATCATCTTATTCTGTGAGAGAGATCGTATGAGTTTATGTCTTTTGTCATGCGAAATTGCTTGTTTTTCATATGAGGCTATCTAAATTGTCATTTGGGCTTGTGTACTTTCTCGTACGAATTTATGTCTCTATCTACCTAGAACTGTCTTCTTGAATGTCTTTCTCAGATCTATCATATTTGCTTGGTTAGTTTATAGTGAGCATAAACACATGTTATCTATCTTTCTATGCTTAGATTGTCTTCTTTGTTCGCTTCGTCAAGTTATCATCTATCAAATCAGAATCTAGAAATAGACACCTCAATATTTTCAAGTATTCACATTCAACAAGTTCAAGATCTAAACATCTAAAATAGCATCATCACCCTCTTTGATAAACTGATCACTCAAAAACATAGTTTCTTATTAGGATATATCATCCTCTATCACGAAACTACAATGTTGTGTTAGGATAACCTTGTCCCACATCGTAGGATATATCATTCCCGCTAGACTTGTTTTTTTATCAAAATCATCATCATTGCACTTCAAAACCGAAGATCGAAAAACTTGCAAACTTTTAAACACTTGAATCATCTTTTTGTGTCATATAAATTTATTGAATTTACATTGATAGTTGATCACTTATCAAAACAACTTTTGGACAATCGAATCCCAACACAATATCTAATGCACGTGGATGCCCATTTTAACCAGGGCTCAGAGATGAAATATTGCAGAAATATAAATATAAACACTAGAAATAATTGAAGAGCATAGAACCATGGAACATGAAGATGAAATACAAGTTGAAGAGGAAATAACAAAACAACATGTCAGAGACATCAAAAAAGATCCTCAATTTGATAAATTTATACATAAATCATTGGAGGGAGAAAAAGAAAAATATTTCCTAATGTTAGCAAAATCTAGTGCTACACTCCCCCAAGATTTTGATGTGAACAAATTGACACAAAAGAGAAGTTACCCTCCCCCTAATAATGAACAATATGAGGATATTTTTGGTCTCAAAATGAATGACACATGAATTCCTAGTAACACTAGAACCAACGAGGAAACTTACCTTCCCAAAAGGGATGACGTAGAAATTCTAAATAACATTCAATCCAATGAAGATACAAGAAGGGATAGAGATGATACAAGAAGAGACCAAGATCCTCCTAGAATGAAAATTCATGGGTATACAAGAGAAAATCATGTTGATAATCCTATAACAACTCGCACACAACAAATACAAACACTGCAAACACAAATTCAAGACATGCAGAGAGGAAATGTTAGAAGATACTCACTTCAAGAAATCTGTCCTTATCCATTCGACATAAATCTAAACATGATACCATTTCCTATAGGTTGTGAAACTCCTAGATACAAAAAATATGATGGAAGCATTGACCCTCAAGATCATATACAAGATTTTTGCACAATGAGTATGGATTTTGCACATGAGGATACCTACTTGATGAGATTATTTCCGAAAAGCTTAACTGGACTAGCTATGGAATGGTTCTCCAAACTTCCACCTGGAATCAGATCATTCTCAAAATTGGTGGATAATTTTGTTTCACAATACTCTTACAACATACAACATGAAGTAACAATGCTAGACCTATGTAATGCCAAACAAAAGAGTGAAGAACCTTTCATGACATTTTTACAAACATGGAGATAGTTAGCTTCATGATATCCTTGTACAGTGCCAGAGTATGAAAAATGGACATATTCATTGACAACCTAAATGATCAAATGAGTTATCATCTAAAAATGCAAGAAAATCAAAGTTTTAGAAATATCATTGATAATGGAATCAGAATGGAGGAAGCCATGATAAAGAAGGGTGAGTTGAAAATATACAAAGAAGGAGTTCACCCTCCTAACAACAATAACAACAACCACAATGATAAGCCAAATTTTTGGAATATAAATCATAATGTCATCAATAATGGAATAGTGGATAACAACAATGTAAAACCAAAGCAATTGGTTTTTAATTTACCCCATCACTCAGCAACGGCTCAACAAAACAATAATCACCAAAAAACAACTATCAAAAATTTCTTTCGAAGGCAATTTACAAACATTGGTGAACCCCTTAGGTCAGCACTAAAGACACTTCTTGCAAACAAATTGATTTCTTTTCTAGAAGAAAATAACTACGAACCTCAAGTAAAACCCCCTTGGTAGAATGATAACCATTATTGTGATTTCCATCAAAACAAGGGACATCACACAGATAATTGTCAGCGATTGAAATATTTCATCCAAGATTTGATTGATAATGGAGTAATAACTGTGGATGGACATACAATAAACGAATCTCATACAACTTTTAAAACTCTACTTCCAAACTATGAGAAGGGTGAATCATCAATACCAAATAATGGTAAGGGTAAAGTGAAGGTAAACTACACTCATACATATGATAATGTGGTAAATTTGATTGTAGTTAAAGAAAAGAAAAATCAAGAACGTGCTCATGCTATCACAAGAAGCAAAGCTAAAGTTGTTTTTCCAGGTCCTACAACAAACATGTCATTCACTACAAAACAATATAATCTAGTTGAGCAATTGCAGAAAATGCCCACCCAAATATCCATCTTAGAACTTTTAAATCTTTCACCTACACACAAATAAATTATTGAATGAGCATTGGTAGATACAACAATGTCTAAAGATCTGGATATACATCAATTCCAAACCATGGTGGGACACCTCACAACCCCTCACTACTTATCATTCACCGAAGAAGATGACATTTCCTTGCAACACCCCCATAATGCTTCCTTTCATATCAAAGTCATCATTCATAAGATGGGAGCTAAACGTGTCCTAATAGATGGAGGAGATGGCTTAAACATTTTCTCTTTGAGTCTAGAGTGTGCTCTAGGTTATTTAGAAGATGCAGTCGATCCCCGAAAAAATATCATCATAAAAGCCTATGATGAAGAAGAGCATTTCTCTAAAGGAATTGTGATGTTACCCATCAGAGTGGGACCTTTATAGAAAGACATAGCATGCCAAGTGCTAGACTTGGACTTATCATACAACATACCCTTGGGAAGACTCTAGATACATGAAATACAAGTTGTGCCATCAACATATCATCAGTCCTTAAAGTTTCCCTACAATGGGTAGGAAATCACGATCTTAGAAGATTCAAATCTATTTCAGTATTGTAATAATCTCAAACCAACTCAAGTCATTGTTCCTCATAATAGGGAGGCATCATCTTCAAACACACAATCTAAAGAAAAATCATTTGCCTCAATTTTGTCAAGTATGGAAAAACAAATGTAGATAAGAGATCAAGGGAATGGAGAATATTCAATATCACAATTACCACTTTCTCCTAAATCCTTTGGAAAACCATCAAACTCTAAACAACAACCAATTGTGAAACATCTAATATTTGATGCAGCATTTGTTAGTGCTGGGAACTTATCAGAGGAAACATAAGAGAAAGATGTGCTATAGTGGCTATACAAGGATGAAGAAGTTCAACAACATACCAACAATGTCTGCATACCTAAATAAAACTAAGGAAAAGGATTTAACATTCTCATGAAAATGGGATACATTGGAACAATTCCTATAGGGAAAGGAAAAGAAGGTATAATAGAACCTATCCAACCTCATACTCAACAGGCTACAAACAAAACAGGCTTAGGGTATGGATAAGTTACTCTACCAGAAGACACATCTTTTAGCCAACAACAAGAAGAACATGAAAATAGACAAGAACAACTAGCAATTGAAAGAGAAGAAACATCAGCTAAGCAACAAGAACAAGCAAACATGAAATGAGAAAAGAAGAAAGCTTCAAATCAATAGGAAAAAAAAACTAAAAACACCTCTCAAACAACCTTAAATCTCAATCAAGACAAGAACGAACTTGGTACTAATCAAGGAGAGCTCATAGAAAGGTTGACATAACTCAATCTCAGTTCAAAAGAGGTTGAATATGAAAGAAGAAAATATATAACAAGAAAAGATGAAGAAATAAATCAAATACTATATGAACAAATCTATAGGTTGCAAGCTGCAAGTGATATAGACTCTAATGAATGGGAATGTGATTCCTATCACTCTGAAGAATCACCTAAAGAAAATTGCTTTGAAGAAGATGTAGGAGTCGATGTAGTTCACACGTATGCAGGGCAAATGTTAGGAACTAGTTCACTTGAATCAGAATTACATTCAGCTGACTTGGACTTAATCAAGGATGATCATGAGCTTTTGGTGTGAGGTCATTTTGATGAGAGTACCATTCTAGACATCAACATACATATTGAAAACTTTGATACATACATCATGACCCTTGATACTCTTGAAAAATCTCAACATGATGACCCCCTACCTCTAATCCACCCCAAACTTATTGATTGGGAAAATGAAGGACATACTACCATTGATACCTTTCTGAATGACCATGCCATATCCATATATCTTAATGCAATCAAACCTACAACAACTTTCACTAGGAATTTCAGCAATGCATCTTCTAGTCAAGTGGGTGCCAAATCTCCTAGTCTCAAAAAGGAAAATAAAGAAAACAATATCAAGTCTAATTCTGAAAACCATTTCTTGGCAACATTACATCACGAAAAAGTAAAAAGAAAGGATACATCTAACGGTGAAAACCTCCTTGAGGCACCGAAAGATGGGAGATTTGACACTTTACCTGCACACTGTTAGGATTCTGAAAGATATTGAGAGGGGGGGGGGGGGGGTTAATCAGTATCTAACTGGTTAATGTATTTTCTTATCTTATTAACTAAATTGTATCTCAAAACAGTGTACCGGTAAACCAAAATTAATGTAGTAAATAAGAACAATAACCACAACATAGAAAGCACACCATAACACAATATTTTAACGAGGAAACCCAGTGTGGGAAAAAGATCGGTGGGATTTGTGACCCACAATATTCGTTCACTGGCCAATAAGTGAATATTACTGATACAATAGGGGCCTGCACATGCAGGAAGGCCAACTACCTAAAGCTCACTACTTAAGTACAAAAAGGGAAGTCTCACTGACTTACAAAAGTGGATTATATAAATCCAGTTTCATGTATTGCTTCGGTTCAGCATCTGCAATGCCAGGTTTAGTACCGGTTTAAGCTCTACAACTTCCAAAACTCTTTTCCAAGGTTTGCCTTAATATTCACATCTCCTATTACATTCCTTCCATGTATTTTCTTGTCTTGCAAATGATTTACAAGATCTCATACTTATATGAGTCCTAATACAATTTGCCTTGTCGGATTACAAAAAGATTTTACAATTAAATACAAAATGCAATAAACAAAATCTTGTCAGCCATGGTGACGGTAAACATCTTTGCCGCTGCCGATACTAGTGTCTATGCTCGTGCCAGTGTTTGTCGGTGCCATAGGATTGTAAGGTTGCCATCAATAAAAATACCTTCAATCACCTACAATTTCTCATTGGAGTGTGCATTTTCTGACAATCTCCCCCTTTGGCATTGATGGCAACACTCATGAGAAAAAGCCAAAATGTGTATCCAAAAATATTGTCCAAAACTATCTTACCAAAACCATGTGCTCCCCCTGAGTAGATGATCTCTCTTATCCTTATTCTTTTTCTCATCCTCTACTACTCCCCCTTTGGCATCAATGACAAAGGTTGTCATTCAATGTCAATTTAGTGTAGTTCCTGTTATGATCCCTGGTGGGTTTACAAAAGCAACATTCAGACTGTTGTAGAATCTTTCACTGTCCTTTAGTGCTGCTTCAATCCTCTGGATTGTACCAGTGAGAAAGTGCATTTTCTCTTCTGGTGTCTTAAGTCCTAGAACGAGAGCCTCAGAAATCTCTTTTCTCAAAGAGATGAGGATATCCAATTTAGGACTTAGTCTGCACTTAAGTTCTTTTGCTTTAAACTTTAACCTTTACTTATCTTTTTCAAGTTTTTCTATTTTCTCTTCAAATCCAGTAATTTCCTATTCTACTACCGATATTGAATATGATGAACCTATTAAATTGTCAGCAATATCATTGATTTCCTTATGAGCTATGCTAATCTCTTTATCTATATCTTCTGTCAAAATGTTTGTTTTGCATGTATCTCTGTACAATTTCTTGAATTCCAAAATTGTATTGCCTAGTACTAGTAATAAGGTATCCATATGTTCCTTACTTTTATTTATTGTCTCCTCAAAGAATTTTTCCTTCCCTTTATTCATTTTCTCTCTGAAAATCTCCTCATTGATTTGATCAATTGTTAGTAGGTTGCCGGTTATGTACTTAGACAATGTGTCTAATTGGCCTAAAGATTCTTTATTCTCTATGTTACACTTGGGTTCAATCATCTTCAAAATTGGTAAGGTATCATCAATAGCCTAATATGCTAGTGCATTACAATCTGTTATTTTCTTGATTGAATCTAATAATACCTCTATCACATTGGTTGGTCTAAATTAAGTCATAGAGGTTCCGAAAGACTCTCCAACTACCTTCACAATTTGTAATCCGCTTGTGATAGTAGTAGCTTTGCTTTCCTCTTTCTCTGGAGGGTCTGATTGAGTCCGCATTTTAGCTACCAAAGGTTTAGGTTTTTCATTTGTAGCCTGTGGTACTATTTTTTTATGTACCTATGAATGAACCTATTGCTCTACCTATTTCTCTGTACTCTCTACTAATGGTTTCTTTGATGGTGCCTTTGATGATTTTTCAGTGGTATCCACTGCTAGTTTTCCTATTTGTGACTCTATGTTTTCTATCAGTTTCTCTGTTCTTACTCTTGAAATGTCTACAGCCAGTACCTAAACATATTTTTCATTGCTATCAGTTACCAGTTTCTTAGTAGATACATCATTATGTACACCAGTGCTATCATCTTTTCCAGTATCCATTGTCTGTTCAACTTGTTTCTCACTCCCAATTTTAATGTCTCCAACTGTATCTTCAACATTTGTCTAAACTGTCATGTATTCTACCAGTGGCTCAGTTGCCACATCTCTTTTCTCACTTGATTGCGTATCAACCACAATGTTTACTTCCTGTGTGTCAATATTCATTGTGTACAACACTTCTGAATCAGGTTTTGTATCTTCATGTGTTGTCTCTATACTCTTTGTTGCTGGTGGAGTATCAACAGTTTGTGCCAGTGGAGTATTAGAGGAAGGTGGGGGTAAGTTATCTGTCTCCTTTATGCTTGGAGGTCCACCTACCTTGCCTTTCCCCTTATCCTTGTCCTTTTGATAGACTCTAATAGTTTTTGGTCTCTTAAGCTCATCTTGTTTTTCTTTTTCAACAAATAATATATCCCACTTGTCTACAGTTTCTTTTGATATCTCGTTAACTCTTCCTGCCATTAGTGCTACATGTCGGTGAGCGGTTGAGAATACTATCCAGTTTGCCTCACTTATTAATTCATTTATCTCTTGTGTTGAGTTCACTAGGTGAACTGCAAGTAGTTTTTCTATTTTGATATTTTTATCCAATTCAACAATTGCTACCCTTCTTGCTTATAACCTTCTATACAAGTCATTGGGTATATCATCTATAGCTTCCATAAAAAATTTCTTATAGATATCAAGGTGTAAAATAACACTATTTTCTATACTTTCTTTTTCATCATTTGATAGTGTGTTATACAACTTGCTGATGTTTGACAATTTGCCATCTTCAGTTATCTCACTCAAAAGTTTGTCAAGTGGAGGAACAACTTGTTTTTGTTTCCTTTTCTTTGGTGTTAGCTTCCTTGCTAGAGGCCTAACTGCATGTTGTTTTTGTCTTGTTCTTTTGGGTGTAGGAGTAGGTTCCAGTGAGGGTTTTCTTTTTCTCTCTACCCTTTTGAACTCCTTTTAACACAATCCTTATAACATCCTTTGGAAAATCAGGAATACTAAGAATCTCCACAAAACCTAGGGTTTCAATTATCTTGTGTTTTGGTTTAACATTTCCATTTTCATCACATATAACAGTCCTGTACATGTTCTTAATCTCGTCATCTCCTAGTTCATCTATATGATAATGTATGTAGATTCTAGGATCCTTAGCATATACAACTCCTTTGGGTATTTGTGAGAATGCTCCTAGGGTATCATCTTTCTTCACAATTTCGGGAATGATTTTAAATACGGGCCTAGGGAGCTTAACAACTTCAATTACAGTAGGGTTTGCAATGAATTCAGGTGCAAAGGAGGAAGCCATTGTTATAAATATCTTATTCTACCTTTAGGTATAAGTTCTTGAATGATTTGCTTCACTTCTCATTGTGGATGCCTTCACTCGGGATTTTCGCTCTCTTAGAAAATTTGAATGCTCAGTGAATGAAAAAAGAGCCAAAACACTTGCTTTATAGTGTCATTTCCTTCAATTGCCACATTTAATGTCTGTTGGTTAAGTGAAAAATTAACTCATCTGCCAGTAAAGAAGCATTTCATCTTCTTATCATCAACTGAGGGTAAACTAGCATGTTTTACATTTGTTGCCATACCCCGAAAAGGCTTCTTTTCAGTTAGATGAAGAATCTCCTACCAGTGGAGTGATACTTTGTTCTACCGGTAAAGGGATAGCTTCATTAACATTTATATTTGACTTTTTGATCCATTGTTTTGAAAATTATTGCTTTACTTCCTCAATGTTTTCTTTACCTTTCAAACTGGGTCCTTTGTTATTTGTCGGTGATGCCTTCTACAAAATTTTGCAATATGTCCAATTTTGTTACAAGCATAACAAGTCACATTGTTTTTTTGAATTGCTTTTAAATATCCTATGCTGGTATGTGTTCTGCATTGATTAGATAAGTGTCCAAATCTTCCACAAACATAAAATCTTACATTCATTCTGCAATTTTTTGAGTTATGTCCAACTTTATTACATTTAGAACATTGACGGGTGGGTGCATTGGTGTTCTGATATTTTTTAGATCTACACTGATTTTCTCTATGACCATACTTGTTATAGTTAAAGAATTTTCTATTAAATTTGTAGGCATTAGGTTGTCTTACCGGTTTGCTGTGATCATGATTGTTTGTAGTGTCGAAGCTTTCATCAACTTCAAAGCCAATTCCATTAGTGTCTCCATTAGGTTTCTGATTTTTTAGCATGTCATCAAGTTCTTCTGAACTTTTCTTGAATTTCTCCTTGTGTTGATTTGCAGTAGCCAACTCATTTTCCAAGAAATCCTTCTATCGCATGAGTTTAGTTTTATCACGATCCAAGTGAATCATATCTATTTTTAAAATATCATTCTCATGACTGAGTCTTAGATTTTCATTTGCAGGATCATTGATTCTTCTAGACAAATCATCTTCATTCTTCTTTCTGTTTTCAATGTCTTTACAAAATCTCATCGTCATGACTTGCATCTCATTTCTCAAAGACATATTCTCTTGTTTCAGTTTGCGTATTAGATCATTAAGAGTCTCTTTTTCATCATCATCACTCTGTATCTTCTCATGAAGTTCTCTTCTTTTGTTCCTAGCAATAGTAATATTCTCTTGAAGTCCTTGAATGATTTCTTGTGTAGCCTTCAAATCATCTTCAATTTTTATATTCTTCAACTTTTCTGCATCATAATTTTCAAGAGATGTTTCCAAATGCTTTCTCAGATTATCCATCCGTACTAGTGTCAGAATCTTCCTCAAGCTGTTAGGATTTTGAAAATAGAGGACCAGGCTCTGATACCAATTGTTAGGATTCCCAAAGATACTGAGAGGGGGGGGTGAATCAGTATCTAACTGCTTAATGGATTTTCTTATCTTATTAAATGAATTGTGTCTCAAAATAGTGTACCGGTAAACCAGAATTAATGTAATAAATAAGAACAATAACCACAACATAGAAAGCACACCATAACACAATATTTTAACGAGGAAACCTAGTGTGGGAAAAACCTCAGTGGGATTTGTGACCCACAATATTTTCTAACTGGCCAATAAGTGAATATTACTGATACAATAGGGGTATGCTCATGCAGGAAGGCCAACTGCCTAAGCTCATTGTTTAAGTACAAAAAGGGAAGTCTCACTGACTTACAAAAGTGGATTATATAAATCCAATGTCATGTACTGCTTCGGTTGAGAATCTACTATGCTAGGTTCAGTACCGATTTAAGCTCTACAACTTCTAAAACCCTTTTCCAAGGTCTGCCTTAATATTCACGTCTCCTATTACATTCCTTCCATGTATTTTCTCATCTTGCAAATGATTTACAAGATCTCATACTTATATGAGTCCTAATACAATTCACCTTGTAGGCTTACAAAAAGATTTTACAATTAAATACAAAATACAATAAACAAAATCTTATCGGCCATGGTGTCAGTAAACATCTTTGCCGCTGTCGCTGCCGACATCTATGCCTGTGCCGGTGTCTGCCGGTGCCATAGGATTATAAGGTTGCCATCAATGAAAATACCTTCAATCATCTACAATTTCTCATTAGAGTGTACATTTTCCAACACACACTATCAAGAAAGGTCATCCATTTTGATCGAACCAATAGAGGTAGTTAACATTGGGACAATAGAGCAACCAAAGATCCTACATCCAACCACTTCTTTGTCGAAAGAAGAAATGCAATAATATATAGTATTCTTCAAATGAAGGAAAATCAATTTCGCCTGGTCATATGAAGACATGCCAGGGTTGGATCAAGAGCTTATTATGCATCACCGAAATGTCAGTCTAGGAGCCAAACCAGTTAAACAAAAATTAAGGAAAATGCATCCACATATCGCTCTCCTCATCAAAGCAGAACTAAAGACATTACTATATTTTTGATTCATTAGACCTGTAGCTTATCCCTAGTGGGTATCCAACATCATCCCTATCTCCAAACTAGATAAAAGTATCAAAATATGCATAGACTTCAGAGATCTTGATAATGCATGTCCAAAGAATGACTTTCCTTTGCCTAACATTGACATCATTGTAGATTTAACTGTTGGACACTCCATGTTCTCTCTAATGGATGGTTTCTTCGGATACAATCATATTAAAATAACACCTGAAGATCAAGAAAAGACAACTTTCACATGCCCATGGGGTACTTTTTGTTGGAACATCATGCCTTTTGGACTAAAGAACACAGGTGATACATATCAGAGAGATATGACAATGATATTCCATGACACGATGCATACATTCATGGAAGACTATGTGGATGACATCTTGTCTAAATCATAAAACAAACAAGACCATATAGGAATACTAGAAAAGATCTTTGAGAGGTTAGAACAATATAAGCTATGACTCAATCCTAAGAAATGTGCCTTTGGTGTCACTTCAGGCAAGCTATTGGGATACATTGTTTTAGCTAGAGGTATCGAAGTAGATCCAGCTAAGGTCAAAGCAATCATGGAGATGGCATCTCCCAGGAATATAAGTCAACTAAGATCACTCCAAGGAAGATTCCAGTCAATCAAAAGATTTGTTGCTCAACTGGCAGATAAATGTCAACCATTTACTCATCTATTACACAAAAAAGTTCATTTCAAGTGGGACCATCAATGTGAGGACGCATTCAACAAGGTCAAGGCATATCTCATGCAACAACCTATCCTAATGTCACCAATTCCAAAAAAGCCATTATTACTCTATGTATCGACCACCGAAGTATCATTAGGAGTTCTACTCACACAATAGGATAATGAAGAAAAAGAGTGAGCCATCTACTACATCAGCAGAACATTAGTGGGATACGAGATCAACTATTCACCAATAGAAAAAGCATGCTTGGCGGTAGTTTTTCCTTTTCAAAAATTAAGACACTATCTACTATCTGACTCCATCAAGTTGATAGCTGAAATCGATCCATTGAAGTATTTACTCAGCAAGGCAACATTAATAGGACGACTAGCAAAATGGATCATGATCCTAAGTGAGTTTGATATTGAATATATTGACAAAAAAGCTATAAAGGGACAAGTCATTGCAGACCAACTAGCCAAGGCACCGCTCTAGGATAACCATCCTTTGTAGATTGAATTTCCCGATGCTGATATCCTAACAGTCACCACAAAAACATGGCGATTATACTTTGATGGTTCATATACATAGAATGGATCAGGAGTAGGTATTTTATTCATCACACGAGAAGATCATACAATTCCAAAATCATACAAATTAAGCTTTCCATCCATGAACAATACATCAGAATATGAAGCTTTGGTTATAGGTATCAAAATGGCTATAGAATAGAACATTACACAACTTCAAGTCTTTGGAGACTCTCAGCTCATCATCAATCAAATGACAATTATCAAACAAAGGACAAAAAGTTAATGCCTTATAAAAATATGGTTGATGATATAAAGAAATACTTTGTAGAAATGACTTTTCAGCAGATTCCAAGGAATGACAACAATGTAGCAGACGCCATGGCTACACTTGCTTCTCTACTTTAGACATAGGAAAATCAACAATGTTATGAATTCCTGGTGGAAGAGTTGTTTTACCCTACTCATAACTGTCCCAATTCCCAAACTATCTATCACCTTGTTGGGCATGATTCTTCCCATAATGGCCTAACTTGCATATACTTGAAAGATAATATCCTCCCTCCTAACTTATCAAAAATCAAAAGAGAAACTTTATTTGCCAATCCTCCCATTATACACTTGTTGTGGATACCCTATTTGAATGAGATCTAGATGGTACTCTTTTAAGATGTCTCAAACAAGAAGAATCTGAGAAGACCTTAAATGAAATCAATAACGACATTTGTGGCACTCATTCAAGTGGTCTTACCCTTTGAAAAAAACTCATATGCTTGGGCTATTATTGGCAAACCATGGAATGGGATTCTTTTCAGATAGCTAGAACATGCAAACAATATCAGATCCATGGGAATTTGATCTATGCACCAGCGCATGAACTTCATGTTTTGGCAACATCTTGGAAATTTTGTCAATGGGATCTTGATTTAGTAGGAAAGATAAATGCTTCTTCATCTAATGGTCACAAATTCATATTGGTCGCTATAGAATATTTCACAAAATGGATTGAGGTAGTACCTCTCACAAATATCATAGGAAAACAAATTGTTGCATTTATCTTGAACTACATCATCTGTCGATATGGAATACCTATGACCATTATCACTGATAATGGGAGACCATTCAAGAAACAAGATGTCCAAGAGCTATGTGAGAAATTCAAGATCCAAAACAAATTTTCCACACCCTACTATCCACAAGGGAATGGGCAAGCAAAAGCATCAAACAAAACTATTTTGAAAATCCTCAAAAATATAGTGATTGATGCTGGAAGAGATTGGCATATTCAATTGAACCCTGCTCTATGGGCCTACTATACAAGTATCCACACACCAACAAGTGCCACACCTTTTTCTCTTGTTTATGGATCAGAAGCAATACGACCAATAAAAGTAGAGATACCTTCTCTATGAGTATCATTAAAAGGTCTTATCCTAGATGAAGAACAACGAGTATCTAGATTATAGGAGTTAGAATTGATCCATGAATGAAGACAAAATGCCTTTGATCATTTAAAGGTATATCAACAAAGAATGTGCCAGAGTTATAATCACAGGGTCAAACCATGAGTCTTTCAAATTGGGGAACTAGTACTCAAGGAAATCCCATGCAACCAAGCAGATCGAGAAAAGAAAGGAAAGTTTGAACCAAACTGGTTAGGTCCGTTTGTGGTCACAACAATATTTGGGTCAGGAGCATATCAACTATCAACACAAGATGGGGATCAACTCGAGGAAACCATTAATAGCATGCATATGAATAAGTTTTATGTTTGAAAAAGCAAAAAAATCCAAAACCACTGAAAAGGCAGAAAAATCTAAAAACACTGAAAAAGTAGAAAAATCCAAAAATAGTGAAAAAGGAGAAAAATCCAGAAACAGTGAAAAATAGGAAATCCAAAAACACTGAAAAAGCAGAAAATCCAAAAACAATGAAAAATCAGAAAATAAAAATAAATAAAAAAAAAAAAAAATCAAATATGAGAAAAAGTGCAATAAAAATAGATGGTGAAACCTTGGCAAACAGGCGCTATCTATCAGCTAGCTCTTTCATCTATTAGTTCATGCATCCTTCTACTTGCATTTTATTTTCCATTAGCGATGTTCATATCCATAATAAACCCTTTGTACATATGCAACCATCCCGGGTGGCTTCTTACCATGGTTTGGATCATTGGCTATATCATATTGAATTTGTTTCTAGGCTTGTGGCAAAATCCTGGACCTAGCTGGGGGCAAATTTTTTGATCATTTTGAGCTTAATCAAACAGGAAGAACAACAGTTAGGAAACTCTTATCAAGCAAAAACTGAGACACATCCACGTTGAACACAAGATCAAACTATCAACCATCAAACTATCACAAAGACAGTCTAAGCACATCACACACTTTTCAATGGATGCTATCTTTTGGATAATGATTTTAGCATGATTGTTCAACTTTTCTATCTTGATTTTTGCTATCATGATTTCTGAGTAACTCTAGGATGTCTCTGACTAGAGGAACAAGGAAGGAACATGATATTTTTCTTGTCTGATATCTGTAAATTAATCATTAATATGTGCAAATTTGTCTCAGGACATGATAATTAGAGTATCATCGAAGACATTTCTTATTTGCATATTGAAATGATTAATATTGCCTATTTTACCCAAGCAACACTTAGGTCATCTCGGTTCAATTATACCTTGATGCTTGTGCTAACTTGCAATATCAAAATCCAAGAAAGTTGTGCCCAGGTCATCATGGTTTAATTATACCATCGATGTTTGCACTTACTTCCCACATTTAAAAAAGCTCAATGATGACAAAACGCAATAACCCAGTGACTGGTCCGGTCGTAGCTTTGCATTTAGCTTGCATTTCATTCTTGCATTGGATCTCGCATGCTCATTTTATACAAGGTTAAATCTATCATAGGAATCATCAAGGTATCATCATAAGTGTATATGCAATCAGAATGATGACTCATCCCTCTCCATATTTCTTTAACCTAGTGAAAATATTATGCTACCCTCTCAATAGAACCAACATTAGCATATCAAAATCTTCCTGCAACTTGATATCAACAAACTATCAGTTCTTTATCCAACCAACCTTATCAATTCTATCAATTGATCGCATCTAAATCGACTCTATCATGTCTTATATATGATTTATCTTTCTTGGAACCAGATGTTTTGATCATGTTTTATACAGGATATATCATTCCTGGAACCAGACACTTTGATCATCTTTGTCTTATACAAGATATATCATTCCTGAAACCAAATGCTTTGATAATATTTGTCATATACAAGAGGTGTCATTCCTGAAACCAGACTGAATCTCGATCTTATCAATCCAATCAATCAAGCTTTATCAATAATCAAAAACCACATCACCATGATCATAGAACTCACATTTTCATCAACCACAATTGCAAACATCAAATCATTTCTAATTGGGATATCAATTTCGCAAAGATCCAAAAACTCCAAAGGTCAATTATCTCAATTGATCTCCTAAGGGGGCATCATCATATCACAATTTATTAATCAATAGCTGAGGCATCCTATCGAACCAATATCATCATCAAAATGAGATTATTCTTTGAATCAACGCTTCATCACACCTCGCCTTAAAGAGGGGCAAAATGTATAGACCTAAAAAATGGTCTAAAGATAATTAATTAAATAAGCAATTATTTAATTAATACCCCTTCCTAATTTAATTGAACTCATTAGGCAATTTGATTAAATTCTCCCTTTCATCTACTTATTAATAAATCTAAGGATTTATTTAATAGGTTCATTTCAATAATCCCCTTTGATTAATTAATTCAAATTAATTAATCTTCCCCCCATTTCAATCAATTCTTCTAATCCTCTAATTAATTAAAACAAATCAATATATGAGTTGTTGAGAATTAATTAGTCTTTTACTATTATTTGAATTTTTAATTTCAAATTAGCCACATGTCTCCTAACTTATAACCACTTAACCAAACCATCCCTCTAACCTAACACATTCCACCTAACCTTGGGTTTAACTACCCCTATCCTATCTTGCATATTCTAACCTCCTTATCCTAACCTCCTATGATGTGGATATTTTCTTCTTGAGACACATGGCACTTTGGCCACATGTCTCCTCTCTTGGACACTTTCCCTTTTATGAGCAAGGCTCCTTGACACTTGTCACCATAGAGATGACAAGTGTCTCTTCCTCCAACCTCTTCTCCAACCTCCTCCAATTTCACCCTTGATATCTCCAGACTCAATCAATTTAGGAATTGTTACTATAGGCATATCTTTTGAGAATTATTGTTATAGGTAATTGCATCTTAGATTTAGCTTAATTTGATCATTTTCTAGCATAGTTGTTGAATCATGTAGCTTAATCAATCTCTTTTATAGCTTAATCATGCATATCATTAGCTTAATTAGTCTCTTGGATCAATTTAATATAATCAATCTCATCTTTGCATATCATTATCATTTCAAATACTCCATCTAGGTGTAGTCAAGTCACTAAGATTGCTTATCCAGATCTGAGAGTAAATCCATACTCGCATTTCTTAGGAGGCGATAGGTTACTTTGTCATAGTTCATCTTTGTTTTCTTATTACTTTCTAACCATGCTTGTAATGATCTATTGAGTGTTTGTGTTGTAGCTGCAGGTATCACACTTCACAGGCAGGACAATATTTATTTGAAAAATGTAATAATAAAGATGATTTTTGTAACATATATTATGAATATTAAAATCCAAAATAATGCAATAGTATAAATGATTTTTTATGTCTAAATAACCAAAATGTAAGACTTCCAACACATTTTTGATAATGAAACACCAATTGGGAACTTGCAATGTTGACAACAGCTATTACCACACAAACCATAGCTATGTTTGGTGCAGTTAACTTCTCTAGAATTGTAGGTTTAGATGAGAAGGATGGAGATTTAGACACCAAAGATATCATTACACTCCATGAGATGATATCTCTTCAAGGTATTCTATCTAACATTTAACAAAATTATTGGTTGCTTAGATTTTCAAACTCAAATATTATTTTATGAGTATTGAAATGCATCTATTCAATCAAAATATTAAGCACTTTTTTAAACGTGTATGGTGCAATTGCTGATAGAGTATAATTTTGACAATATCTTGCTAGAAAATTTGTTTTTAGAACTATTTCTTGTATTCATGACAATATATCTACTACAACTTAAAAAAATAAAAATCACTCTAATGCCAACATGGAACATTAAAATGCTCAAATATAAAGCATTTTCCAATCATTGACAATACATAATGAAAGCATAAACAAATAATGGAGACAAGAATTGATTTTATTCTTTCATTAAGATTATCAAAATGAAAATACAAAACAAACTACAACCTTAGAAGAGTAAACTAGTTGATTACAACTATTGATAACAAATTAGATTTGTAGCAATCTGGAGCTTCTTTAAGCTCTCTTACAAACTATGGAGCTTCTCAGAGATCTCTATCTCACACATACTACTAACTTGGAGATACATACGCTTGGAGAAATCATTGCTCATCAAGAGCCACAAGATGCCTAGAGAAGTCACTGCTCTTAGCAGAAACAAATACATAACTGCTACTACACACTTAGATTCACTTAGAGAACAAAAATCATTTCTCCGCTACTACACAAAGATGGACTCACTCCAACTTAATTAACTTTTTGAGATGATTTGCACTAACATTGGGAAACATTCTTTCCTTTTGTCTTGGGGTTGTTCATATAAAAATTCTTCCTGAAATTCAAAAGTCAAACTTACCAAACAACATTAAATTCTACTAGTTATCGTTGCTCCAATGTGAGGAGAAAGTTGGGTGAAGAAATCCCCAGGTAAATCTTCTATTGCAATTATTTGTTGGCCACATTTACTCTTATTTTCTTGTAACAGAGTAGGTGCACATAGGGAGGAAATTTAGTTCTTCGGCACTCCCCCTTAGTCTTGAGCTAACAAACAAGATCATTCCTAATCCAAAATAATTATGCCCAATTTTATTTTTAGTCACTCAAAGTTGTCTTTACTCAATGGCTTGATAAAAATGTCTACTAGCTACTACTCAGACCTACAAAACTTAATATTAATTTTAATATTCTCAACTAATTCTTTGATAAAATGATACTTTATTTCAATGTGCTTACTTCTTCCATGAAACATAAGAATTTTGGTCAAAGCTATTGATGAAATATTGTCACAATAAATTATGGTTCTATCCTCTTTTTCTTCTTTCAAGTCTGCCAAAATCCTTTTTAGCCAAATAGCTTGACGTATTGTTGTATTTTTTGCTATATAGATAGCCTCAACTGTAGATGGGGAAATAATGGGTTGCTTCTTAGAAGCCCATGAGATTACATTCAAGACAAATGAAACACATAGCCAAATGTGCTCTTCCTATCATCTAAACTTCTTGCACAATCACTATCTATCTAACCAACCAGCCTAAAATCATTTGTCTCACTATACAAAATTCTATATCTCTTGGTGCCATCCACTAACCTTAGGATTCTCTTGCCTAATTGCAAATGGGTGTCCCTTGGAGTTTCCATAAATTTGGATATTAGACTCACTGCATTCATTATATAAGGCCTAGTTGCTTTCAAATACATTAAACTTACAACCAAACTCTTGTACATGGTCAGATTCACATTAATATTGTAATCTTCCTTTCTCAACTTAAGATGTAAAACTATTGGTGTTCGTATAGGTTTTCTACCTTTCATTCTCAATCTCTTCAAGATTTGATTTGCATACTTTTCTCGAGAGATAAAAATACTATCATTCATTTTTTTACTTCTATGCCTAGAAAATACCTCAAGAGTCCTAAATGTTGTTGGTATTTTGGTATGGTTTTGTCATTGATGTCAACACCTACTAAACACTTATCAACTCTGGCACTTTGGAGAATCAACAACATTCACCGGCAAGCAAATGACTTATGAACAGTCATTGGTATCTGGTACACTGGCAGGATATAATGATCACCGACACTTGGAAGGGTATGCAAAACACTTGGTTATGTCAAAGACATCATGTGGACACCTTGTCTTGGAGTTTTGTTAATTGGCATATTCGTATTTACATAGTTGCTATTACCAGCAAAATAGGTCCAGGTTACACCAGCAGATTTATCTTTTCCAGATCAACATGACATGCTATGAAGATGACTTATTATTGTTGTAAATGCATTAAGCCGACATGGTGAATCGGTTATTGCATCAGGTATTAATTGATTTGTAAATTAATCTTATTGTATTATCCTTTAGAGCCAACCTACTAAAATTATTCTTAGGGTATGGTATAAATGTAAGATATTATTTGTAAGATCGGATGTGGAATGCGAAAAAGGATTGTATGAAGGTATATGCAAGAATAAGAAGAGCTATACATGTAGACATCATTTGAAGTTGAAGGAGGATTTTTGTGAAGACAATCAGAACTACACCAGTACTGAATCTAGCATATGATGATGCTATTTTGAGCAGTACATTCTTATTGGATTTAACCATCCAATTGTAGTCAGTGTGACTCCTATTTGTGTTTGAGCAGTGAGCTCTAGGCGCTTGGCCTTTCTGCATGTGCAGACCCCATTTGTATACACTTACTATCTGCAGTAGTATCATCTGATTGTGGGTAAGGTTTCCCACCATGGTTTTTCCCCTTACAGGGTTTCCACATACAAATATTGGTGTTATGTGTTGTGGATGACTTTTTCTTTTTGTTTCATGCATTAATATTTACCGGTATTACAATTATCTGATAAAACTGTCCACTGGTATAAAAGACTGTTTCACTGGTATTAAACAGAAAGTTGATTAATTTGTTTTTGGTTTAAATTTATTAGAAAATGATTCACCCCCCCCCCTCTCAGTTGTCTCCGGGACCTAACAAATGTGTCATCTTAAACTCTCTTTTCATGGCCTCTTTGAAATCAATAATGAGAAAATCATCATTCCTAGAAAAAACTAAATCATCTACATATAAGACAACAATAAGAATCTTACCATTAGCTACCTTGATCTAAAGAGTGGGCTCACCATCACTTTTTATAAAGCCATTGCTCATCAAATATGAGTTAATCCTATTGTACCATACTCGCAGAGATTTCTTCAGCCCACAAAGAGCCTTCTTTATCATATAAGCCTTGCCTTTATGACCCAAAATCTAATAACTAGGTGGTTGCTGGACGCATACACTTCCTCTTTTAACACTCTATTATGGAAGGTGGACTTCAGATCAATTTGGAACCTTCAATTTATGTTTTTTTGCAATTTCTATGACTTCTCACACAACCTCTATTCTTGCAATAGGAGCATATGTCTCATCATAATCTCTCCCAAATTTCTATTTGTACCCCTTGACAACTAATATTTCCTTCTGGCACTCTATTCTTCCTTCAACATTACTCTTCGTCTTATAGACCCATTTCACCCTAATAAATTGCTTGTTGAGAGTCAAATCAATTAGCTCACATGCCTCATTCCTCTCTATTGCATTTATTTCCTCATCCATGGCCTCACACCATTTCTCCTATTTGATAGCATCCTCAAAATGAATTGAATCACTATGAGAAAATAATATAAAATTCACATTTTCATCAAACCCATCATCATACCTTTCATTTTGGAAGATCTTTCTTAGACTCTTTGTCTTCTTTAGCATTAGAGATGTGAGAGTGGGGTTTGAACTCTTACTACTACTACTATTCTATTGTACAAATATTGATTAGAGTCATTTAGAGCTCTCTAGAGCCAATTCTTTGACTTTGGCTCTTTATATCTGCTATTGCAACATCTTGTTGATTTTCATACTCGTCATACTCATCATCAACGGGTACTCTATGTGAGGTGGATGGAGAGGTATATACCGATCTATCCCATGACTTATTCTCAATGAACTCCACATCTCCACTAATAATGATCTTCTTGGTGATGGGGTTATACAACCTATATGCCTTGGAGTTAACACTATAGCCCATGAAAATGTATTTCTCACCCTTGTCATCCAACTTTTGCCTACTTCTCCTTTGGCACATGTGCATATACCACACACTCAAACATATTACATTCTTAGCAGTCCACTTGTATTTTGACCATGCCTCTTGTGAAATCTTGTCACCAAACACCTTGGTTGGACTTCTATTTATCAAATACATAGCTATTGCTACAATCTCTCTCTAATACTCATTTGGGAGTCCCTTTTATTTTAGCATACTCCTTACCAGCTCCATGATTGTTCTACTCTTCCTCTCAACCACTCCATTTTTTTATGGAGTATAAGTGGCTATTAGGTCCTTCTTGATGCCATTTTTCTTGCAAAAAATTACAAAAGCTTTGGAGATATACTCTCCTCCATGTTGTGACCTTAGGAACTTGATGACATGTGTCACTCTCATTTTTATCTAAGGATTTAAACAATAAAAACTTATCAAAAGCTTTAGGCTTATGCTGCAATAAATAAATCCATTTTCTATGGCTGAAATCATCAATGAAGGTCATAAAATATTGGCTCTTTCCAATAGATATGGTTTTCATAGGGCCAACCAATTCAACATGCACTAGATCCAATGGTGCTCTTGCCCTTCTAGAGTTGGTTTATTGAAAGGTTTGCCTATGTTTCTTACCCAAAATGCAAGCCTCAGACTTGCTACTAGGCTCAACTATCCTTGGCAAACCATCTATGAATCTTTTCTTGGATAATAAAATTAAACCATTATAGCAAACGTGTCCATACCTAAGATTTCATAGCTTGGGAGGGTCTTGAATGACTTCCTTACAGGTTTACTATTTCACTGTTTACATTTTCCTTGCTTGGGAGTTGTAGCCATAGACTGAGAAGAGAAACACATCTCTATCCTCAATGGAAACATCTAGTTCTTTGTTATTTTAAATGCCATAACAAATTTCTTACTCTCATCTTTGTTAAAAATTACATATTCATTCTTGTCTATCAACACTTTGTATCCATTTTGGATTATATGTCTAACACCCATGAGATTGTGCTTAATAGCTAGAGTAAAATAAATATTCTTTATCTCTTTCTTCTTACCTTGCTTGGGGTGAATTATAATAGATCCTTTTCCCACAACTAGAACTATTCCATTGTTCCCCATCTTAATCATAGACTTTACATTTTTAACAATAAAGAAAATAAACTTTCATTACCACTCATGTGGTTACTACAACCACTATCAAAATACCAATCTTCACGGATACCTTCTTCACCAATATTGCACATGGTGAAGTCTATGGATTGATTACCTAAAATCACATTCACATTAGCCAGATTTGCCCTTTGCTTGGACTAATTATACTACTTTTTCTTGCACTGACTTGCATAATGACCAAACTTATAACATAGAACATTGCTTTTGTCATATCTCTAATTCGAATGTTGTTCTTCTTTCCTTGCCTCAAGATGGTTTGAGATTTTCTTTCTCCCTCATGGATTTCAACTCATCCTAAGCTATCTCCTCTATTACTTCCTTGTCTAGAGTTTCCACAACCTCTACCACTTAAGCCCCTTCTAGCATAGTTTCTTCTCCTCCTGCCTCTTGCATTGGCCTGGGATCTGCAATATTGTTCTTGGGAAGATGTAGCAAAACTATTTAGTGCTAATCATGGGTTTGAAGAGAACCCATTAACTCATCCACCATCAATTTAGAGAGGTCCTTTGCCTCTTCAATGGCAATGACAATTGCATCAAACTTAGAGGGAAAACTATGAAAGATTTTCTCCACAATCCTTTATTCCTCTGTGGTTTCTCCTTTTGTCCTCAACTAGTTTAATAAACTAGAGACTCTTGTGTGAAAGTCTAAAATAGACTCACTATATTTCTTATGAAGAGTCTCAAAATATCTTCGAAGCATCTAGAGCTTCACTAATATGACTTTATCAGTCTCTTTGTAGCTTGTTTGGAGGATTTCTCAAGCTTCTATCACATAGTTAGTTGAGCTTCTATTCTAGGAAATACTACCTCTGTCAAGGCTAGCTCAATCAAATTGAAATCTTTTACATCTTTCCTTGTTGTCTCTCTTAACTGGGTCTTTTGGTGGTTTGTGAGGGCTACAAATTGAGTTGGTTTAGTTGTATCCACAAACCCATTGACCACAAGCTCTCACAAATCATTTGCAATCATGATGGTCTTCACCTTCCTTGCCCAAACATCATAATTTTGTCCATTAAAGGATGGTGGCTACTACTAGCTCTTTCCTTCATCTCTATCCATGTCTCCTACACAATAAAACTCAATACTTAGAAAAATAAATGTCCAAGCTCACAAGGATTCAGGGCCAAATGGTTCTGATACAAACTTATAAATATAAAATAACTCTGATACTAACTTACAAAATAAAATGCTCAAGTACCAAGTATTTGGTAATCACTGGTAATACACAGCAAAAGCATAAACAAATAATGGAGACATGCAATGATTTTATTTTTTCATTAGTGTTTTGGAAATGAAACTACATATTTAAAAAATAATACTAGCTAATGACAATTAGTGATTACAAATTAGATTTATAGCATTCTAGAGTTGTTCCCAAATACTTAACAATCTTGAGCTTCTTTGAGCTCTCTTACAAACTCCTCACCTTCTCATATCTCTCTATCTCACATATGCTATTCGCTTGGAGCTACATATGCCTAGAGAAATCATTGCTCATCAAGAGATACAAGACACCTGGAACAATGACTTCTCTTAGCACAAACAAACAAACAACTATTGTTGCATATTTTTTATAACACGGAGAACAAAAAATATTCCTCTACCACTGCACAAATATGAAATCACTCCAAATTACTTAAATTTATGAGCTACACTACTAACATTAGGAAACATTATTTCCTTTTATCTTGGGGTTATTCACACAAAACTTCCCCCTCAAATTCCAAATTAAAACTTACTTACTAGCATTAAATTTTATGAGTTGTTGTTGTTGCAACATCAGGAGCAAGTTAGGGGAAGTGATCCCCAAGTTAATCTTTTGTTACAATCATTTGTTGGCTGTATTTACTCTTGGTTGGAACTAACAAGGTAGGTGTGCATTGGTAGGAGTAGATAGGCTTAGGAGAAATTGAATTTTCCAACACTATGTATATCAAGGGTTGTAATGGGAAAGAAAATGTTGTGGCTTGGTTTTCTTGTATTTTACTTTTCATGGATAGGTGGTAATGTTGTGAAAATGACATTGATGATCTAGGAGGGAATTGACAAAACTATAATGGTTCAACATTGTTACTACTAATGTTTGATTGTTTCAAGGGATAGAAATTATCTAATGTCAATTCCTTGGTTTTCTTGATCTCCCAAAATATGTGGAAAGTGATCAGTCTACAAATTTTGTCTTATAGATCAAAATTCTTTGTGCTTAGTGAAATGAACTCAATTTAATTTGATTTAGATCTGACAAAAAACATTTAAAGACATTGTTTTCTTGTAGGAAAATTTTAAAGATAGATGTTGTAAACAACTTTATATGTTTAAACTTCTTGACATAATGTCTTGAATATCATATTTGTTGTTGTTGGAGGGTTGTATGTTAAATAGACAACATCATTTAGCAATTCAATATGAGAGTGCAAGCCTTCGGTAACCTCTTCAATGAGGAGACCAAATTTAAGGAGTATCTATTCTACCAAAGTCCCTTAGGTCATGATCCCAACCTTGTCCCTTATGGTGTTAGAGCCTTGTATTCAACAATAATTGATACTTGTTGGGCCTATTTAGAATCATTCAACTTCATCAATAGACCAATGACCAATTAATTTGTAGCTTTTTATGACGAAATCTTTTAGATTAAGCAATGTTTATAAGTTTGGAATCAAACACCATTTAATCTTGAAGCATTATTCAAATTAGCATGGACTTTTTTTTAAGCTACATTCTGACTATATAGAAACTTTGAGAGACTTTGTGCTCTATAAATACAAAGTGATAAAGTGATTTACTAAAATTTGTATCAACATTATTTAATAGTTGTAATTTTTTCATGTGTAATTCACAATCTTTCTTTTGTATTCACCCTTGTACATTTTAGGTGTGTATTTGTTTTTGATTGCTTGGGGGCCCAAGCTGAATTTCTTTTGATTAGATATACGAACTAGTGAGACCACATTTAAGAGGGGCCTCATCCTCATTTATGTTTGGAATTAACACCTTACATCTACTTGTGACATCCTATCTATTTCTCCCCATCTCTCTTCTATATCATCTCTCCTTATGACTCCTGACACCTTATCACTTCATGCACACCTTATCTACTTGTGGCATCCTATCTATTTCTCCCCATCTCTACTCTATATCATCTCTCCCCATCTCTATTCTATATCATCTCTCCTTATCACTCTGGACACCTTATCTCTCCAACACACACCTGCGTTCACATCTCCATCTCAAATTGGCCACCTACCTGTGCTAATCTATAGGTCCAATTGTTCGATCATGGCACTGGGCGAACAAATCTCCTTTCTTCGACAAATCACCTAAACTGTCTCGTATCTCTACCCAATGGGCTCTTTGTACTCCTCCATGTCACTACAGACTATAATGATGTGTCACTGCCCATCCATTTGTTGTCGTTACATCGTGACCTTCCAGGAAAATCATGTTCGAGACAACATATCTTATGTTGTGATTAGAACAATTGACCTCCCCTCAGGAAGGCACACAACATTACCATTACGTTGTTGGGTCATCCCCATTTTAGGTGTGTATTTTCATTTCTTATATTTAATTCAAATAATCTTTGAAAAGATCATTTATTCATATGTTAGATGTGTTTTTGATTAAGCTAAATGGGTTTTATTGGGGCCCAAAACCTAAAGTCAAAGAGAAATACAAAAATAAAAAGTCACTAACTAGTCCATAACCAACGACAAAACAACCACAGAAATAGGGCTCAAGCCCACACAACAAAAGAAAAAAAATAGAAATAGAGAAAACCTAAAATACACTAAACCAGAGATTGCATCATCTCTGAATTATTTTGGATCATACTCTTGTTGATGTCTTTGAGCTCATCCATGATAAACCTGGAGGCACTCTTCTCCTTGTTCCTGCTTCTAGTCTACCTATAAGGGCCAATAGTGGTCTGAAGTCCCATACCTTGCAAGTTTGGCTCCTAGATTTTCTTCTTCTATTTGGTGTTAGAGGGTGGGACACTAGTGGTGGACTGAGCTCTTTGATCTGCCATCATCGTATTGACCTTTTTAAGACCTCGAGCACTGTTATTCGTGGCTTCCCTGCTAATATCAACTAGATTCTTCAGATTACCCTTAACCTCTTCCAAGCATATTTCCAACTGACTAATCCTTGCTTCATGATTCATTTTCATGATCTTCACATCTTTTGTAAGTTTCTGTGTCATTCAGTGAAGTTTATCCATTTTTATTGGCATGTGCATATCAGTAAAAGTATCAACGATGCCTTTAATTCCATCCTTCAACATATTAATCTCCTTATTGATACAAAGAAAGCAATTCTCTTGGATTTTGATAGAGCTATTAAGGAGAATACCAAAGTTGGAGTCCTTTTGGGTATGCCCCATTTCACCCTATTCAACGTTAATAGGGATGCCCATCTTTATTTACTTCTCATTTTCCTTGGCTTCCCCAGTTTTTCCAATTTTGGACGTTTTTGTATTCGATGGGCCAAAACCCTGTAAATTGGGGTTAGGGGTTTTATATGCATTGACAACCCATCTAGGATGTTTGTTTCTTCTGCTACTACTAGTGCCAGGTGTAATACTTTGTTGGGGTCCCTCCTCTTGAGAAGGATAGTATTCTGAATCATCTGAAACATTGAGGTCCCGCCAATCCATAGCCCTACCAAACTCTTCTTCGTCCATCTCCATATCAGACACATAATGTATGTTAGTGTTAGTTGGAGAATTATGGGATTTAACTGTCAAAGAGGGTTTAACCCCATGATCCTTAGCATATTTCATGATGAGCATGATTAACCCCTCATGCAAAACAGGGTTATCAATATTTTTGGAGTGATTTGCTAGGCTATTTTCAAGAGAAGATAATAGATAGAAAGGTAGAGAAATTCTTTCGTTATGCCTAAAATTGTTTAATATCATAAAGTGCTAAGAGAAAATACTAGCATAATGACAATCAAGAGTAATGTACCTCATAATCACTTCAACCATCTGTGCCCAAAGTGATTTCAGGTCCTTATTGTTATATCTGCCATCCTTAATCTTTCGCACTCTTTTTCTCTCGCTTTCCTTGTCAAAGAAAGCTGCAATAGCTTCTTCCACTACCTTCCTCTCTCTGCAAAACTTCTTTCCTTCCATTTGTGATCCAGTTATCTCTGGAATGAAAGTTTCATCAATTCTAAACTCCACTCCAAAAGTTGTGAGTATGACTTTCTCCCAATCGTTCACAAAATCCTCTATCACTTTTGGGTCATTACCATGAGGCCTGTCAAGATACGACACAAGGCCTCCATCAGTATTCTCCATCCATAGCTCTTTGTTCTTTTCCTATTTCTCGTAGGAAGTAGACTACATTTTGTTTTTGCCACCTCCCATAAGCAATTTTCCTCTAAAACAATGGATGATGGTACCAAACGCAAACTAGGCAATGAAAAACCAAATACAAAAGAAGGCTCTAGAAACCCTATTTTTGAATTTTAAACTCAAATCCCATGAAAGATCATTATTCATTTGGTAGTCTATCATCATTAATGCGATAAGAATGGCCAATGTATTCGATGTCCTTTCCTGTAAGTTCACACAATTGTATGGGGAAAGTTTCCTTTCCCATCCACCATTGTATGTCCACATAATCCACACCAATGTTCGCTAGGTGGTCCGCTGTCATGTTACCTTCTCGATAAACGTGGGAGATTTTGAAATCATCCAATTTTGTAATCATGATGTGACACTCTTGAATGAAATGCTTGATGTTCCAGCTAGGCTCGGTTTGTTTACTCACAAACGTGATGAGATTTAGAGAATCACTCTCAAGCTAGACTTTTTTGAACCCTTCTTTAATAGCCATGTGTAACTCAATGTAAGAAGCTTTAGCCTCGGCCTAGTGGTTTGTCTAGGTGCCCAATGGGAGTGCCACCACCAAAAATATGGTAGATGTGTTCCTACTCCTCTAAGATTATTTATTTCAAGTTTCATTTTTTAATTGTATGAGAATCCCTTTTCCTCCATTCTTTTCCACCAAATCTGATATGTCTGAACCCAATTCTTTTAAAAGAACAATTTCTCTTTTATCTTTATCTTTCACTCTTTTTCATTCTTGTATTCCTTTTGAACTTTCTAATTAAAATCTTATAGAAAAATGCAAAATCTCCCAATCATATAAGAGAAGAATAGAAAAAAATCAACAATCTGATAAAAATTTATCTATAAATTTTTTCTAATATCTATTGAGAAAGTCAAGCTAAATGTAGCAAACCATCACAATGAAAAATCTATTTCCCAATATATTTTTAGCAAGACTCTACTGGAGAGTGAAGTGGGTATATTTTGTTTCTTGAGTATTATAAGCTAATTCCGTAACAATGGAGGTTGGTGCTTATATAAATTTCAAACATAGAACAATGGCCATGTATCAAAAATACAATGAAGTAATTTAAGGTACCCTAAATTAGTGGTTGACGATATTAACGAATAGCAACAAATTTACTCATCCTTTGAAACTATTTCTCAAGAAAATAAAGTTCTCAATTATCAAACGGTTCCCGTGTCTTGTTTAACTTTCCCTATGTTGCATAGTTGTCTTACCAGGGCCTCTGCAACCATAACATCTGATAAATCAACAAATCCATTTTGTTCAACTTTTAAATCAGATAAATCAACAAATACATTTTAAGGCTTCCAACACATTTCAGATCATGAAACAACAATTGAGAACTTGCAATGCCCACGAGAGCTGTTGCCCCACAAACCCTAGCTGCATTTGGTGCGGCTAACTCTTCTAGAATTGCAGATTCAAATGAGGATGATCACGACTTAGAGACAAAAGAAATCATTATACTCCATGAGATGACATTTCTTCGAGATATTCTGTCAAACAGTTAACAGAATTATTGGTTGCTTAGATATTCAAATCAAATTCTTATTTGATGATAATTTAAAATCCAACTCTTCAATCCATATCTTAAGTACTTTTAGAAACGTGCCCGGTGCAATTGCTCATCAGACGGTAAATTTGACAATGTCTCACAAAAAAAATTGTTGCTAGAACTATTTCCTGTATATCTGCTACGTATATCAAGAGTTGTATGGGAAAGAAAATGTTGTAGCAAATGTTGTGAAAATGGATAGGTGCAAATGTTGTGAAAATTTTCAAATGGATAGGTGCAAATGTTGTGAAAATGGCTAAATTGTCCATCGTTGGTGTTACTAAATTTTGCTTGTTTAAATAGCCAATTGACTTTTTTGCTAATTCCCTTGAGAGAGTTTTAGCAAGACTCAAATTTTTGAAAGCAGAATCTTTATCACCAATTTCAAGAGCTAACACTTCTCTCATTTCAATCCACAATCGTAGGTTTTTGAGAGTTTCCTAACCTATGGATGTTAGTGGTTTCAAACGACTTTGTTAGCATCAACTTGATATACATAATTATCAAGTACAGTATGATTTGATATACATAATTATCAAGTACAGTTTCCTAACCTATGGATGTTACTGAGATACTATACACATTGACTTTAATGGAATATGTGAATAATATGCTAAAGTAAAACCCCAATCATAATCAGAAGGGCCCAACTAGATTAAAGATGATTCTCACAATGAAAATGAGTACTTGATGAAGACTCACATCGATCTATGCATCAGCGTGTTAACATGTTATTTATTTTTTCTTCTTTTGTATAATAGGACATTCATTAAGAACTAGTATCCATTAAGGTACTGGAATTTAGTGTTTCAAATGGTATTCTCTACTCTACCCTATCGTACTCTATCCTAGGGAAAAATATATAATACCCCACCTTAAAGGTTATATTTGCATCGCTTGATTAGACTAGGAAATAAGTGGGAAAGCTAAGGTATGAATATCAGTTTGATGAGACAAAGGACCTGATTATAAAGAAGGTCTTGATTATAAATTATGCGACTAAGGAAGAAATTGTTAAAAAGAGAAATGATTGGATGTGTATTGAGAAGAAGAGATTGTCCCTTGATGCTAATTATAAAGGTGCATTTGATAAAATCAAAGACCTTGCCACTAGAATGGGATTAATGCTAAATAATGATAAAATCAAAGACTTGAGGAATTGTGAAATCAATGTTTCAATAGAAGTGTTAACCACAGTGTACAAATTTGTTGGCCTCTAAGAAATCTTAGGCAATCGCTCAGATCAAGTTTACAAGTTAAATGATACTCGTACATGGGTAAACTGCAGCCTTTAAATATTGCCATTCTACCATTCATTTCTTGAACTTGAAGAGCTACAGCATGGAGACAAATATAGTTAAGGCAAAGGGGTGTCACTTTGTGATGGTGCATGGAGCAACCTTTGGGGGCTGGTGTTGGTATCAAGTTGCAGATCTTCTTCTCAAAGCGGGCCACACTGTATCTTCCATTGACATGGCCAGTGGAGGTATAGATCCTACAAATGCCGACACAATTTCTTCGTTACAAGAGTACAATCAGCCACTCACAGACTTCTTTACAGCTCTTCCTTCTGAAGGGAAGGTATGAATTTAGTGAAAAGTTTTAGAAGTTTTGGTTTGTTTAGGTGTTTCATAATGAATCTGATTTTAGTTCAATCATCTAAATAATTTTTTTGAAAAGTTTAAATGAATTTTTGGTTTGTTTAGGTGGTTCATTCTAAACCATAGTAATAGATGAGTTCTATTAGATAAACAAATCTGATTTTAGCAGAACAACCTAAACAAATTTGAAGAATAGTTTGATCTAAGTTTTTATTTGTTAAGATGATTTATGTTAAATTATACTAATAAATGAGTTCTGTTGGAGAAACAATCTGATTTTAGATGAACCATCTAAACAAATCAAAACTTAAAATGTACTATTTAAATTCAAAAGTATCCATTTGTCATCGATACCAAGGATGCCAACTAATTTGTAGCTGTATGTCTGTTAAGGTTATATTGGTTGGCCACAGCGCTGGTGGATTCAATTTGAGTTTTACCATGGAGCGTTTTCCAGATAAAATTGCTGCAGCTGTATTTGTTACCGCCTTCATGCCCCTCAGCGGAACAACTCTCTCTGAGTTGATGAACGAGGTTTAATGAATTCTTTATCTTTCTACTAATTCCTGCACTGCTAACAATCTTTAAATTACAATACCATTTCTCTGAAAGTATATATTGAACAGATCGTATCCATAATCGGAGGCTTCGGAGACTCTACATTTTACTATGCAAATGGGAAAGAGAATCCAGCAACATCCTTCAAGTTTGGCACCCAGTTTGCGCGAGAATTTTTATCACAGAACAGTCCTTCTTGGGTAAATCACTTTAGAACAGAGACAGTTTGGTTGCAAATTGCAAAAATATAATTGATTAATTGGCTGTGAATTATTCTGCTATTATGAAATTTCAATTGATGGGTAGATTAATATGGCACTAAATGCAGGATCTGACGTTGTGGGAATCGCTGGAAAAGAAATCTCCAATATGGCAAGAACCTCTTTTGTATACAGCTAAAAACTATGGAAGTGTTAGGAGAATATTTGTTGTGTCGAAGGAGGATAAGGTTATTGTGGAGGCGTTCCAGAGAAAGATGATTGCAGGGAATCCTCCACAAATGGTATACGAAATTGAAGGATCTGATCACACCGTATTCTTCTCTAAGCCTCTTCAACTGGCTGAGGTGCTCATGAAAATTGCTAATACGAGTGTGTCAAAGTGAAGCAATCTGCTGCAGATGGATTTTAGTATAGTTTGTAATATCTAGAAATCTTCGAATATACTTGTCAGATACAACTTAGTAATGGTTATCTTCAACTCCCTAGGCTAAATTCCTCTTGTTTAAAATAGTTAAGAAATTGTAATGGTTCTTAATACTGCAAAGGTGAAATTTGCATATCTAGGTCATTTTTATTTTCTATTGTGTATATTTTACTATAATTATATATTAAAAAGATTTTAATATTGTATCAGATTGACTTTATTTTATTTATTTATGTATTTAATTATTTAATTATTATTTAGTTTTGAAAGAGTTCATGGGTATGGAGGTGATCTCATAGGAATAATTTTGTTTTTTCGAAATTGAAAATTTAAAATTCAAATTTGATTTACTCAGTCTTTTTATCTTTCTATTTGGGTCATCTTGTTTATGCATCTTTTAACACACCAACATGGCTAGAATATATTGTTATCTCTTGAAATATAATTATTGTCATTAAGATTTCTAGTCAAATTTTAAGGATTTCTAGATTGCTTTCTATAACAACAAAAAATATCAAATTAAAATTGATTTTTAATTTCTAATTTATTTGTAATTCAAATTTAATTTAGCTAAGTTAACTTGAAAATATAAATGCAATATAACTAGCTATATTATTCATTTCCTTATTAGTTTAAGAAAAAAAACATTAATTAAAAATGAGGGTAATGAGAGAAAATTCAAGTTGAGTTTTCTTGAGTACTTGCATTTGATTCCTAAGTTATACAATTTTATTGAACAACCCCTAATAATAATATATTTTCCTAACCAAAATAATGTAATCTTCAAAGGAACTTAAAATCGGGGGAACTAAAATGAGAAAGAATGATGAGATTGGGAAGGGGGCCAGGAACTTCTTTACTTCTCTTCATTTGGCGGACTTTGGTCTGTACAGTCAATCTCAGAATGCCATCCTTGACAATATCCCTCCAACTATTAGCAAGGATCATAACAAGGTCTTGATAGCCATCCCTTCTGATGAGGAAGCTAAAAATTAAGTCTTTTCTTTTGATGGGAACAAAGCCCCAGGCTCGGATGGTTTTCCGTTATTCTTCTTCCAAACCTTCTAGGACATCCTCAAAGCTGATGTTGTTAAAGGTGTGCAGGAGTTCTTTGGGGATAGAATGATCTTAAAGGAACTTAATGTTACCTTCCTAGTTCTGATTCCTAAATGCCCCAGAGTTGATTCTATGGATAACTTCAGACCGATAAGCTTATGAAACTCTTTTTATAAACTAATTTCTAAAGTGGTTACTAGCAGGTTGTTAAGGGTTCTTCCTCTGATCATTTCACCCCAACAGAGTGGATTTGTTCTAGGCAGACAAATCCTTGACTCTATCATTGCTATCCATGAAAACATTCATTCATTGGTGGATTCGAAAAAACAAGGATTTCTGATGAAGCTGGATTTCTCTAAAGCCTATGACCGAGTGGATTGGAGTTTCTTGAGTAAGGTGCTAGGTGCTTTTGGATTTGGAGTGCGATTCATTAAGATGATTGAACAATTCATCTCGACCCCTTCTTTTTATGTCATGTCAATGGGGTGCCTTCCACTTTCTTCAAACATTCTAGGGGTATGATGCAAGGGGATCCTATATCCCCCATACTCTTTATCATCTTGGCTGAATGTCTAGGTAGATTTATCAGCAACTCTATTTTTAAGGGGCTACTCTATGGTATTTTGCCTTCTTCTGGTTTTAGAGCTTGCACTCATCAACAATTTGTTGATCTTACCATTTTAATGGGATCATTCACTATCAAAGAAGCTTCCAATATGAAGAACCTTCTCAACACTTATAGTAGGGCTACTAGTCAAACCATCAATTGGGAGAAAAGTTCTATTTTCTTTTTCAATACCCTAGAAGATAGAAAAATCAGAATGGTTTCGATCCTTGTTTGCCAAATTGGTAAGCCTATTGCTGTCTACCTAGGCCTCCCATTGAGATTGAAACCCTTGGAGTTATTCTGGAATAGTCTTGTTGATAGATTCAGTAGAAAGCTGGCTGGTTGGAAAGGGACCCTTCTTAGTCAAGCTTGGAAAGTCCAACTCTTAAAATCTTCCCTCCAGAGTCTCTCAGTGTATGCTCTAAGCCTTTTTAAAATCCTTGGCAAATTTGCTGATGTCATTGAGAAAATCTAGAAAGCCTTCTTGTGGTCAAGAGTGGGGGAGAAGAATAAAATGTCTCTCATAGCTTGGGAAAATGTTTGTAAGCCTAAAAAGAAGGGGGGCTTGGGTCTTAGGAATATCATAACTTTGAACAAAACTCTCCTAGCAAAACAAATCTGCAGAACTTATCAGGAAAAAGGAGAATGGAAGGATATCTGGAAGGCTAAGTACTTAAGGAAAGATCCCACCATCAAGGAATTCGTCATCTCAGATTAGATACCAGGTGGGTATTTCATTTGGAATAGTGTTATCCAGGCTAAAGGTATTGTTAGTCTCGACAATGTCTAAGCCATTGGTGATGGCAGGAAGGTGGACTTTTGGGATGATGCTTGGATTGGAGGAGCCCCTCTTAATAAGCTAGCTTCACATACACTCATCCAGAATTGCAAGGAGAAGATAGGTACCAAAGTGGCTGATTATTGGAAAGATCAAATGTGGGTGGACCTCAGACCCATTGATCCCAAACTCAAGCAGGTAAACTTAATGATCAACAATGCGATCTTGAATTCCAGAAGGGAACACCATATGATGTGGTGTGGAACTTCATCTAGAAATTATTCAATCTTCTCTATTGTCCTTTTACTAACACATTCCCAAGATCCTATTCCATGTTGGGCCAAGGCTTGGTATCCAAGGTTGACTCCCAAAATCAACATCTTTTTGTGGATCCTTCTGCAAAACAAGATTCTTACTATTGACAACTTAAGAAAGAGGGGCTTTTGTTTCCCTAACTGTTGCTACCTTTGTCTTAATAATGAGGAATCTATGAACCACATCTTTTTACACCGTCCTTAGACTACTCCTATTTGGGGGATGTTTTTTCAAATGTGGGGGCTGAATTGGGTTTTCCAAGAGGAGATACATGATTGTTTCAGAAGCTGGCATTATTCCACCAATAACATCACCTTAAGAAATTTTTGGAAGTTCTCTTTTGCCCATATCCTCTGGGGGATATGGAAAGAGAGAAATAATAGAATATTCTAAAATGATACTAACACCTTTGAAATGGTTTGGGTTAAGATAAAAAATAACTGTGTTGAGAATGTAATGGCTAGGGGAGTGCATAGTTGTACTAGTAAGGGGGACTTTGATGTTCTTAAAAGATGGAATATCCCAACCTCTTTGAGCCCTAACATCTACCAAATTAATAGAATCTTGTCTTGTTGGTCCTTTCCCCCTAATGAGTGGTTCAACGCCAACTTTGATGGGGCGGAAAAATGAAATCTAGGTCCATCTGGTTGTAGTAGTGTCATCCAAAATGGGGCTGGGTTTTGCACTAAATTGGTGGCCTATCCCTTAGGTATTCAAACCAATCATATGGTGGAAGTTATAGGGGCATTTCAATCTATTAAATTGGCCTCTAATTTAGGGGTCAAAATGCTTTGGTTGGAAGGCAACTATACAAACATCATTAACTACCTTCTCAGTAATAATCAACCTTCATGGACTATCAAGAACATCATTAAGTTAGCCAGAGAGCTGATTCAGGGGTTTCAAAAATGCCACATCATACATGTCTATACAGAGGCTAACCGGAGTGTTGACTGGGTTGCCAATGTGGCAGTATGGAGTGAGATAATTATTGCCTGGAAAGGCAAAGGGGAGCTACTGAGTGTGGCACGTGAAATCTTAATTTATGAAAGATTGCATGGTAAGTAGGGACAAATTTGATATCATTTCCAAAAGTGTAAGTAGATGTTGTGGCAACACGCGCTTGTTCTGCAGGTTATCAAGAAGGAAGTACAACAATCATTGTAGGTTAACTTCGCATTCTTTATGGGCATTTTTATCCCTCTTCAAAGTAGCATCAGAAACTCCTACAAAATATGAACTGGTTATCACAGAGAGTCTGATGTGAAGAAAGGAATCAGGTGGGAGTTGCACATTATTTATATCAACAGGATCATGGGGGTTAAATGAAAGAGAACAGAGGCTACCACCATTGAGAAATGAAAGAGTCATTTGCAAGTCTGGGCTATCCTTCAAGCTTCCAAGATGACATATTTTATGGAAAATATGCAGGAGAAATGATCCAAAATCACAAGAATCTTCAAGAAGGGTTGGAATGAAGGGATGTAAACCATTGGAAACAAGATGGTCAAGGTGATTGAAACTATGATTGCAGAGGCAACTGCTCTTCTAATGGAGGGCATCAAGTTTTACAGGGACAGAAAGATATCAAACACTTCCGTTAAGAAATTTCCAAAGAATGAGGAGGAAAGGGCTAGACTGGTGAAGGGTAGCCATACCTACTTTTCACCAAAGGTAATTAAGTTAATTTGGAGAAGGGTTTTGCTTTCTATTATGGAGTTTATCACGCTTGATGGTAGATACACTAGGGTTTACAACTACCACTTTGCTTTACTTAATCATTTTAAGCATAAAGATAAAATTTCTTTTCCATATTATCTTTTATGTGCGCTTAATGCGGGGATCAAGGATGCAATTTACAACCCCAGTATTAACCCTACCATGCACAAAGGTTTGATGGTGATTCTGTATAATCACATCAAGAACATGACTGTCCAGTTGAATATAGCTGAGATTTCCTAATCAGATGAGGATTTTGATGACTCTGATGAGGAGGAAGGCGATGGCTATATTACAGAAGCTAAGACAAAGGACGACCCTCAAATTTTTTTGGTCAAGAAGAGGAAATAAAAAACAGAGTAGGGGAAACATAACAAAGAGTTTTCCAAAAAGAAGTAGAGAGGGGAGGATGATAGTTGGTGTGAGGAGGAATAAGGGACTGATAATGACATGGACACTAGAAGTGAGGGGGTCCAAACCCTTGTGAGACCGAAGCAAAAAAAGAAGACTTCTAAAAGAAAGGAGGCAGACACCAAGGACCGGTCGCCTCTTAGGATGGATTTAAAGGAGAAGGGATTAATGGGGGAGGACATGGCAATGAAAGAAGCTCAGAGCTCTGAGGATAGGGAGGTTAGCCTGGAAGTTAATCTTAATACTACTCATTATAAGAACCAGGAAGAGCATCACTTCAGTATTGATCTCTATGTCAATAATGGAATGGAAAGCCTAAAATAGGTTCTTAGCTGGGTGCATAAGGAAATTGAAGGCATCAAAAACAAGCAAGCTCAAGAAGTAGGGAAAATCAAGAAATTACAAGCTTTAGGCTTTGGAAAGTTCAATTCCCTTCCGGAATGTCTCAGTGAGCTCACCAAGGTGATTGGTAATGTTGAGGAGATTATCAACACCAATCGCAATAACTTTCTTGGCTTGGAAAACCGAGTAGGAGAAACTGAAAAAGAGACTTGATGGTATTGAGAAAATGCTCAAAAAAATAGGGGAGAAAAGCCACAAGATTCTGAAGGTTTCCTTGGGCAACATGAAAGCCCTTATCTGCAAGTTGGAGAACTACCAAGGGGATAAGGTCACGATGGGAATTATTGATGTTAAGGATGACACCCTAGATGATAGGGACATGGGGCTAGGAAGAAGAATAAGAGAAAGCACTAAAAGGATGCAAATCCACAGTAAGGAAATCGAGGAGATTAAGCAGGCATCAGACAATATGGAATAGATGGAGCTTGAAGTGGCGGAGATGCTTCAAAAATTAACCTAAGCTTGTGCTACTATTAGTATTTTTTGGTCTATAATCTGTGTTCTCTTTTTTGCTGGCATTTGGTTCGTCGTCTGTCTTTCCTTTGTTTGCTATCTTTTTGTTGTGTTGTAATGTTTATCTTTTGATTTTCTGACTATACTAGGTTTCAGGGGCCCATCAAAACCTATTTTCCCATAATAAAAAACACTCATATTTTAGGTTATAATTTAATAATTATATAATATATGACATACAAATTAGACGTTAAATTTCATAGATAGAGCATCAACATTTAAAGTAACCATTGTTTCATCTAATGCTTGTAATTGAATTATTGATAGATATAATTTAGTTTTGTTGATTCTTTTGATACAAGTCGATCAAGTAAAATCAACAACACTCTACTTCCATTATAAATAATTGATCAACTCCAAAGTACCTTTCTACAAATTGTTGAAATATTGAAGTAGCTAAGTGGTCTTTATGATTTGTTTAACAAGGAGCCTATGTTGCTAAAATGGCACGATAGACAATTCTTACACTTAGAGTTAAATGTATTCAAATAATAGAGTTTTTAAAATATTTTAATTAAAAGATTCTAATCTAGTTAAAATATACGAATTTTTTTAAAGAAAATATGAAATGAAGTTAATTTTTAAAGGAATGAATAGTAAATTTAGATAGGCATTAGTGCTCTTAGTTTTATCCCTAATTATAAATGGTCTAATGAAATTCAAACAACCTATAATATATTGTTCAATATTTAGTTCAATCAAAAACATTATAAATATACAATTTTGAGCATTTTTAATAAAATATGCGAGTTTGATGAAGAAAACCACCATATTATATACATATTTTTAACACATTAACCTTAGTTTTACACTCTAACAATATTCCATCAAGTTATTCAATTTAAAGAGCATAAAATGCCAATAAATTACTTTGAGTAAAGAGAAAATCTACAATAAATAGTTATGATATGAAATGAGCTAATTACAACTTTAAGCATTGAAAATCCAAGATTTTTTTTTTTAAAGTTGTGACCTTTGATGATGTTTCTTAAAGTGACATATATACCAGAATAATGGGTACCTAACACTACCTCTATAAGATTAAGTAGGCTTGGATCCTAAATTAAACCTTTGGCCCAAAATTTATAAAGTCATTTTTGTTTTATATTTCAGTCTAAAAATTAAATTACATATTTCCTTAATTGGGCATAAGAGACTGACACCACTTGGCACTTGGAGTTATGCTAATAACTGAACTACCATAATGAATTACAAAGAACATATGCAAAAAGATTATTTAATTGTATAATTAAAAGAGCAATAAAATCCTAACTCAATGTTGCAACTATAGATCTATAGGTCTAGGAATTGATATTGAATTTTTTAAATACCTTTAGAGCTAAATAATGCTAGGAGTGATAGTGCAATGAACTCTTAGGTAAAAGTACAAGGCCATGTCACACTTTTGACTAGCTTATCAACACAAGTGAATTTGAGCACTTCTACCTAAAAGTTAATTTTAGTAAAAAATATAGCTAAATATGTCCACAACTTTTCCAACCAAAAATATTCACTAAATCATATGTAGCACCACTTTAAGGCCAACTTCAAAAAAGTAAAATTATTAAAAAAAAGGATGTTTCAATAACTCTTACTCGTGCAAATAACATTTCTAAAATTGTAATTTAAATTCTTTTTTATAAATCTATAAGTGTACTTTTTAAAAATATATATTTTAATATTTCAATCATATTTTATATTTTATTTAGATATTTTTACTAAAACTAGCTATCAACACAAACATATCAATTGATGATAATGTAAATAAAAAATACTAAAATTTATTAATTTATTTTGAAAATAATATGATGCACTAGATAGGAGTAATATTATTATTCATTCTTTATTAATTAGATAGGAGTCTAGGAATTGATCTTGGAAACTTTTTAATGCCTTTAGAAGTGAATTAAGGTAGCAATAATAGTGTAACAAACTCTTACCTTCTTAGCACTTATGAGGCTTTTATTGAGCCAATCAACAACATTCTTCATATTTAGAATACGAGTCTAGAAGACATTTAGGTTCCATTCCACACTCATTTATTCATGAATAAGCTCTTGTATAATATTTTTCCTAGTACTTCCAATGAATCTCTTGATGATGGTACTAGTAGGAAAATATTTTCGAGGATTATATTAAAATATTCAAGGAATGAACTTATTAAAAAATTTAATCTTATTTGACATTACATTTACATGTGTCTTCCTTATAATGAAGTTTCCTTCGCAAACCTTCAAAACTTTATTATCCATTTAGTATGATTGGTGAGCTTAGAGAGGAAATAAACCACTCTAGATTTATATTTGAGTTTCCATATGGTAAAATATATTTCCTTTGTAACTTTAAAAATGAAACATTGGTCATTTTATAAGTTACATTAGGTTGTACTCTAGTAATAAGAGCTCTTCTTAAAAAATTTCATCAAAATCAACCATTGCGTGGGATTAGTCATTTATCTTACAATAACATTATATGGCCTCTTCAATCAACCAATTAATTTGTATCTTCACTACATCCCTCAAAGAAGAGGTGGCACTTATTGCACACACAATATTTTTTTTCCTTATCTAATGCCTTGATGATGAGAGGGATAGGTACATTTGAAATATATAGGGACTATAAGGCATCTAATTTATGTAGGAATCTCCCCACTCGATCCTTTAGTTATTCTTTAGTTTTATCATTCTTTCTCATTACTCCTTAAAACTAAGCACTTCAGTTTGGAGAGACTTGTCAATGGTCAAACTGACACATGCAACACAATTTTAGAAAATATAATTCACCTCTATTGAAAAATATAGTAGATATGAAGATCTACCACCTTCAAAGGTCTCAAAAGCCAGTTCACAATGATACTATGCAAGAAAAGTGATTAGTGTGGTTGTTAATTCAAGGGGTGTACTGATGGTTTCCTAGTTAAATGCAAATTTAGATCCTAATCCAAAACTATTCTAACCAAATTATTAAACAAGGAGAAAAATATGAATGGGATACAAGAAGATGATGTAGACGCAAAATCAAACCTCTATCTGACTAAAAACATAAAATATTTATTAACTATGATGTTAAGATCGGATTTACACAATCTATCATTTTAATAGTGAAATATCTAGAGGAATTTAATAAGCCTAATTTTTTATTCATTTCTCACTATAAATTAGAAACAAATAAAAAAATTCATTAAGCATACTTATCATTTAAGCAATCAAGAATCGAGATTCAAAGTTCAAATATTATACCATATACATGAAGACCAATTTAAAAAATAGAAACTATATTAGAAACATAATTTATTATTCTCCAATCAAGATACAATCCATTAAGTACAAAAACAATAAAATTTTTGATTTCTATCTATCCAAAATATCTTCAATTATAGTAACATATAAATATAAAGCTATTCTAAAAACCCAAAATGACTAGAAGCTAATTTTGCAAAATATCTCACTTCTAAAATACTTCAAACAATCTATTTTATAACCCCTCAAAATGAACAACATTTTACATCTTATAGAACCAAAATGATAAATCTCCTTTCCCTCAAACTCCATTTAATGGATAAATCAACTTTGTAATTGTAGTGATGTCGAGGTCAGAATTTGACTCGCTTTGAATTGCCAAATGCTATTTAATCCCCCTTGACTACCTACGCATCAAAGGTGGAATAATTAATTCACCAAAATTAATGTCATTAAAATTTACAAAACTTTAACTACATTTCATGGCTAAAATAAATCCATTTATGATGATTTTAGAATCATACAAGATCGAACTTTAATAAAATTTTACTCTATAATAAACCCACTTTAATTTAGAAAAGTAATTTTTATTTTCACTTAAAATCACCATGAAAATAACTCACTTTAAACAATTGAGATTGATGTACAAACATGGATTGAGACTTGAGCTGAACTTGGGATTTTTATTCTAACTTGTTCTTTTAGTCCAACACAAGTTCCTCTTTGGGTGCAACACCTGATGGAGGACTTTTACATTACTTCCATTCTCAATGGAAATATTTTCTGGTACCATGTCTCATTGCTTCATTCAAGCTTTCTCATTCAATAGAGGCCTACATTTAAATTTGGTCTTTCTAGAATCAAATAATTCCTCAATTCAAGCAAATGTAAAGGGAATAATAGTGAACCTTTTTACCATGATACTTTAAATCATATGTTTTGTAACCGATATATCTAAAGCTACTAAGATCAACTCAAAATTCAAGATCTCTTTGTAAGGATGCCTCATAGTTAATCTTTTATAGAATTTGACCTAAGATACTAAATTGCAATCAAATGAAACATGTTCAAAACACTAGGATGAAATAAACAAGCAATCCACTATGAGGAGTGCAAACACATGGGTTGAGGACAAATTTGATTTATAGATTTATTTCCTCACATGCAATCAGATTCATTTGTACTGAAGAGAGTTATCCTTTAAGCACAATGCACCAATTGGGTATTAAAAATTTGCACCAAGCAATGATAGTTTAGAGAACTTGGAGAAAACGAGACCGAGCCAGCCACTATTTCAATATTTCTCTTCTGGAGGAATGAGGTAGAGGAAAAACAAAGAACATAGAACAAAGTGAAAATAATAGAGATAAAATTAAAAAGTTTTATTGAAAAATTTATAGATTCATGTATCTATTGTTTCATAAGATAGAGCTACTCTTTACATCTTCACACACAAAACAAAACAAAATTTCCCCTATTCTCAGCTACTTCTTTTCCTCCTATAGCTACAACAATGGAATTTTTTACCCCCTATTTTTAGCAAACTTCTAACATATTTGAAATGACTAACCTCTGTTATGTCTACTGACCTACTATTGATACAAAATAATATCAAAGTAAAATTTCTAGACTCTTCTTTCCATTTTTTAATACATTTTTATTCAATATTGTCTCTCCTCTATTAGTATGCACAGTAAAAGTAAGGAAATTAGAATGTTCAAGAAAGTTTCAAAGAGAGTTATGGTGAAGTAATGTCAATATGTATAAATTTCTAGGAAAGTACTTAGAGATGGCGGAAGAGAGAAGTGTTCAAGAAAGGTAGTAATGCAGGTAGTTGTGATTAGTCCTCAACACTCTCCCTTAATCACAACTACTATCATCTATGATACGGGAACACAGACAAAATTTTCCTTTCCTAGTGCCTTGGTGAAAATGTTTGCACATTGATCTTCAGACCTGCAATGTTCCAAAATATTTCTATATTGTTGATCAACTGCTTGATGAAATGATACCTTGTGTCAATATGGCTACTTCTTTTGTGAAAATTAGGTCCTTTGACAATGCAATAGATAAATTATTTCCACAATAGATCTTTTTTACCTTTTCATGTTCGTAGCTTAATTCTTTCATTATTCTTCTCATCCAAATTTCTTAACAAACTGACCCTGTAGCTGCTACATACTCTACTTCAGCTGATGAAATAGTAACAATCGGTTGTTTCTTTGAAGCCCATGATACTACCTCTAATCCAAAATTAAAAAAATAGCCACAAGTGCTCTTCATATCATCTATACTCCTTGCACAATCACTATCATTGTATCCTATCATCTTGAAATCATTTCACCTTGAGTAGAGTATTCCATAGTTCCTTGTTCCACTAACATATTTTAAAATTATTTTGGCTACTTGCGAATGTGAATCTTTTCGAGACTCCATAAACCTTGAAATAAGGATAACTACAAAAATTATGTCTGATCTTGTGGTTGTTAAATACATGAGACTACCAATAGGTTTTTTTTTACAAACTTGTGTCAATAAGAGTTGAGACTACTTTGCAATTAATCATGTTAAACATTTTAAAATGTCAATTGCATACCTATATTGTGAATTAATTATACATTTCTCATTTTGATTTACTTCAATGCCAAGAAAGTATCTCATTAAACCCAAATCAGTCATCTCAAATTCTTTCTTCGTAGCTGATTTGAACATACCAATTAATAAACCACCCATGAATATTAAGTCATTGACCTATAAGAAAATAATTATGATCTCACATTGTTGATTAATCTTGGTATAGAAATTAGGCTCACTATTGCTCCTATTGAAATTTTTTTGTAAAAGATAAGAGGGTGATCCTACAATACTGGGTTACATTTTTTTGTACATCCTAATTTTTGCCAAAATCATACATTTTTTAGAAAAGGTAATGATTTAAGCCTTGATAGGTCCCATTTGAAGTAATTAATTGAAGAGAGTTAGACCAAATCCTCTTAGATAAAAATCAATTAGATAGAATCTTTCTACTTTTAAATCATGCATGCAATGGAGTCTCCTTTGCACCTATTAAAATAATGATAAAAAACCACCTTTACATTAGCTTTTTGGAGGTCAAATGAATTCATTTAAAAGTTTTGTTATTTTAAGTATGTATTCCTTATTATAAGCTTTCCAAAAAGTATAAATTTAAAATATTTAATTTCATTAATATATTTATGGTTTTTATTTCTTTCGAATATAGGTTTTTCATCTAACATTAAGAATTGTGTTTCACACATGTTGAAAATTTGAAAAATAGACAAAATGTTTTACAAAAATATATTTTCCGTAGGTATTGATATCCTCATTTCAACACAAAAAGAAGAAGTTAATTCAAATACATACAAAAAAAATTATGCATTATGAAATACACCTCTGTCCAAACTAAAATTACTCTTAAATAAAAAATTAAAGAGAAAAAATAAATGTAATGAAGATAATGAAAAAATATCCATCCACTATATATTGGTGTGACAAATTTGTATTTTAAAAATTAGAATTTCCTTCTCGCTATAAAATAAGTTATGCATTATAGAGTAAATGTCACTTCTGAACAATGTTGATTTCAGTGTCAATTTTGGCCACAAAGTGTAACCTAGTATTGTGGTATCACCAAAGAGTCAATTTCTATTCCATGCTCTTGGGGCTTATTTAAGTCCATGGAGTTCCTTTTTTGAGTTTGTAAACCTTGTTATCATTGCCTATAATCTCATACCTAGGTGGTTACTACACATAGATCTCTTCCTCTAAAAAGCCATTCAAGAAAGCTGATTTCACATCTATTTGATATACTACCCACTTGTTTGAGCTGCTATGGCTATTATTGTCCTCATAGTGTCTAAATGGGCTATAGGTGCAAATATCTTATTATAGTCTACCGTAGGTTATTGCGAATAACCTTTTGCTACAAGCCTTGTGTTCTTGCACATCACCATTTACATTCAATTTTGTCTTGTAAATCCACTTTACTCCTATCACGTCTTTTCCTTGTGGATGGCTCACTAAAACCTATATTTGATTCAATTCTATAGCGTATATTTCTTCATCCCTTGCATACACCCATTTTTCTTCCTTAATAGAATCTTCAAAATGAATTGGATCTTCTATGTGTGAGTATAAGGCAAAAAGAGAACTCAAACCTATATTATTTTCACCATCATTTTTCTCATAAATATCTTTTAAACTTCACCATTTTTTCTTCTCAAGCTTGCTAGTGTAGGGTTTGACATGTCACTTAAGCATCTAGAGTGTGGAATTGATGGTCTAGCACTAAGAGTACCAATTGAAGATGGTGTTTGTTGCACATTTGATGGAGTATTTGAATGAGTGTGTGGGGTTTTCCTTGTACTACATGAAGGTATTATTTGATCACTTTGTTGATCTTGAATTGGTGTGGAAGGATGCCATGCCTTGACTAAACAATGAGACTCAATAAGAAATCGTCTTACTAATTTAAGACTTCACGATTTCTTTCCCTAGGCACCAATGATGATCTTAATAGATAGTCCATGGTTGCCTTAATAGATTGTGGGAGAGAGGAATTAAAATATACATATTAAGTGATAATTGCCTTTGATCGAACTTCCTTCTAGCATGTGATTTTCTCCAAAACAAAGAAATAATTAGTTTGCAAGGTGATTAAGAAAGAAAGGGGTTTGGTTAGTTACAAAAGTTACAATCTAGAAGCAAGAGACATGACTTTCTCCAAGGGTTACAATCACAAAGAAGAGACATAAACCTCGAAATCCAATGGATGGATATAAAGAGGCAATGACAAACAAGCAAGGATGGGGATTAGATCTAGAATAATCATACAAGAAAGAAGGTGATTTTACAATAATATCTACACCATTGCAATTGCATGGCAATTCAGAAAAGGTATATTACAAGTTTGAGATTAAGAATAGACTTAAGGAGGATTAGTGAAGACATTATGACAAATTAACACTTCTGCACTTTTCTTCTACCAATTTTACATTTGTGGCTGATAGAAACTTGGTAATGTCTCTATTCCTATGCCTATGAGTTTGAGATAAATATTTGGAATTGCACATTACAGCCGGTGTCTGGACAAATGAAGTACCACATATGTTTGAGGCTATCTATTTATGTAAATCCATTAAACTTCTGCAATGTGCCAAAGACAATTTGAATTTGATTTGATATTTGAGCAAGAATTATGTGGATAGGTGACTGTTGTGTATTACAGTTTAAGGAATTGTTTGGAGAAATGGAAACAGGAGATAGTTTGGGGAAACATAAATAGCAGCCAGTAAAAGAAACGGGTTGAATGGGCCCCCCACTAGCCACTCTAAGCGGTCAATGCTTTGAGTGTGTTGGTTAATCTTGACTTGTAAGTGGGTGAGCTCCCCAATACAACAAAATTGTGACCATATCCATGTGTCCCCATTTAGTGGCTTTATGAAGTGCCATTTGTCCAAGTATTTTTGGTGTCCTTAAATATCTTATTTTAGCATCATCTCTCCTCTTAGATTTACCATTTGGAAGCATTTATTTTGTATTTGGATTCCTTTCAATTTTTGTTTCCTCTTCAAACTCTAATTTTAAACTTTAAAATATTAGAGTTTAATTTGTTATTTAAATTTTTTTATTTTTTTTATTCTTTATGTTTTTTAAGTTTTCTTATATTTTTTATATTGTTTTTTATTATGTTAAATTTTTATTTTTATTTTATTTTATAACTTTTTAATTTTATTTCAAATATATCAATTTGGTTTACTTGCCTTGGATTTGCAAAAATGAAAATGTAGGGTATTATATTTCAATTGTTCTTGTTCATTGGCCAACCTTGCAACAATCTTGAGCATAGAAACTCATAATTTCCTAGAGATCAAGGTTGAGAATAGGTTGGGGCACCAATAAGACTAATGGGAGGGAATTTATGTAGCAATAGATGTATCTATTCTATGTAATATAAAAGATACAACAAAAATTTATAGGTCTCTAATTGTTGTAGTTATTGTGCAATATTTATTTTAATAAATAATGTACAAAATTTTTAGTTATAGATTTCAAGGTTGTCTCCAATTATTTTTGCTATATTTCCATGAGTTGTATATCACTAGATGCACACTTTTATTTTCTACTAATAATATATTAGATAAATATTTCTGGGAACTCCATTAATAGTTATGTCAAATATTTTTCTTAATACAACATATTTTATTGTTAGTAGCATAATTATTGTGAATGTGAAAAATAGTGTTTCATAAGTTAGGCTAGGAATTTGTTGGTTCCCAAATCAATAAATCCTAGATCCTGGAGAAATTGCCACTAACTCATCGACACATTGATGATTGGTTTTGGCCAACAAACAAGATTCAGCACAGAGGAGGCAATCTTCTACTCTTTAGGCTTTGTAGGACCTAGGTGGGTATCCCTATTGCAATGTTCCACAATATTTTAACTTTACATGGACAAACATCGCAGTGTTTTAGGAGATGCTTTCAATGAAAATATACCAAGGAAAAGTAAAATATACTATAAATTCTATCTTGAACCTTAGTTTTTATTACTATGCTTGCATTGAAAACTAATTCTAATCTATTCTACTCCTAATGTAGAAGAGCTGGAAAAAGAAATATAAAAGGTGAAATAAGAATGTTGAAATTATCTAAAAACCCAGAAAAGTATGACCAGTGCTAGTTTGAGGGAGATATAGAGTCAAACAACAGGTTTAAAAATAGATAATATCACAGTATCAGCGTTAGAATCCAATACTAAACACTCAAGACTTGCTTAAGATATTCAGATTGAGAATATATTCATTGACTTCCTCACAAAACCTCTCACATAAAGATTGCGGTATTCAAGATAGAATTTAATTCATTTACTTAAAATGAAGCCTATCAACATATACACATTCTCCATAGAAGAAGACAAATTGAAAATTTCATTGACATAGAAATTCATACAACACCATATAACAGAGTTGAGAAAGAAAATGAATGTCCCTTGTATTGATTTTCAGTATAACATGATACATTCATGATACAATGCTATCCTAAAAATCTATAAAAGACTAATTATCAATATATTGCTTCAAAGCTATCCTAGTACATACTAAAAAAAAATTTTAGAATCATTCTTCTTGTCCCTGAATTCCCTTTTATAATACAAGGGAGAAAAACAAGCTTCAGATCAAGAAGACACATGTCAAAAGTACAAATCATTACAATTTTCCATAAGGCCCATTTTGTCCTTATCAACATGCATGCAATATTATAAGCTTCATTAAATGTAGGCAATTGGGTAGAAACCATCCTGGAAGTTTTGGATTGCAGGTCCGCAAAATATTCTTCATTGGTACCTTGACACATGCTTTTGTCAGGATCTAAAGTACATCTTGGCGTCTGGTAGTATGCAACTTGGAGATCAGTCCTCCTCAAAATTAGCAATCTACACAAAATCTTAGTCAAAAAGAAAGGTCATGGATAATATTCTTCCTTGAACTGCTCCTCTTCCAAGGAGCAATACCTTTTATATAAATCTTCTATTTCATTAGCCAAACAAGAAAAATCCCTCAAACCTTGCAACTTGCCTATTGCTTCCTTTGTTTTAGGCACGGGTACCACTATAGCTCCCAAGGAAAATTTATTGTACATCTGGTCTACCTTCATGATCTTGTCAATAATATTAAAAAAGGTATCTATTGTACATCTGGTCTGCCTTCCTAATCAATCCATCTTCTATCAAAATTGTGGGGACATGCCACTTTTTAAGCACCTAGAAGGAGTTGATCATTCCCAACACCGATTTCATTTCTTCTTCTATGTTGGACAACTCCTTGGTCAGTAAATTATAATTTTTCCATGTAACCCTAACAATTTGGGGTGGTTGGGCCTCATTTTTTACTGCCAGCATGACCTCTTTCAACTATTGGCTCTTTTGTAGCCAAGTGAATCTTATTGGCTGAAAGAATCAAATAATCTCATCCAGCTAACTTAAGAGCTAAGATGTTAAAGAATATGAAGAATGAATTTCACCTAATTTATAAATAATCTTATTGAAAATCCTCAAAATTGAATCTCTTTTGATTTCAAAATAAATATTTTCAGCTTCATCTTTAACTCTTTGCAATTCTTTACTCATTCTCTCCAATTCTTCAGGCCTAATTCCTCTTGAACAATCTGCAGTCACCTTATTTATTTGCTCCTTCAATACACAATTTTTAATGAATAACTTGATGTATTTTGCATTGAGAGCCAAATGCATATCTTTCATTCATAAGTGTTTTTTCTCAATGTCATCAACTTCTAGTTGAGCAAACTGGACTGCATGTGAGGTGATGACCACAACCTCTAATGCAATGGTGTCTTCAAGGGTCCTAATCATTGCATCCCCTATCTTTTGTTATCCACCTTGCCGAACTAGAGGCTTTTGAACATTAGGGGCCCTTGACCATAGAGAAAAATCTTTTATGCCTATATTCATCCGAGACCCATAGTCATTGAACTCTTTTACAAAATTTGGGTCCTTTTGTCGCATAATTTGATCTAGTAAATAGATTTTTTCAAAAACCCAACCTGGTACAAGAAGCATGTCGTTGTTTTTAATCATATCCCTACCTTCCTTAGGGGTGCAATTGAAGCTATTCCTATCAAAATTTATGATCTCCTCATCAGATAAATCCTTTAATTTTTCTCTTAGCCAAAAAGATCTGAACTTGTGAGAGTCCACAAAATTATAATCTACTACAAAATTCCTTGAGGAAATTATCCTTTCATCATCCGCCTCCTCATCAGGGATTGTAATTAGAACAATGGCTCTATTTGAGTCATTTAGATCCTCAGTAGCCTCATCTTCATGGAATGTCTCTCAAGGGGGAGAAGGGGGTGACATACTTGTATCAAAATCTACCTGGATATTTACAAAATTGGACATCTTTCCCTTTCCCTTTGCAACTCTCCTAACCTATTTAGTTGCCTGCCCAAAAGTACTAGGAGGTTTCTTCTCAACTGTTACTATATATCCTTTCACTTTGTGTGCTCTAGGTGTAGGTTTTATAGGCCTTGTCTCAATCTTAACCCCTTTGTTCTTGGCATCCCTTCTTTCCATCTCCATCTTTATTATGTCATTTGCTTTCCCAACCATGAAGGACATTCTAGAAAAATCAGTTTGGAATTCCCTCTAGAAACCTTCAAAATTTGGATCCTCCTATTTTCTCTCTCGCTCAAGCTTATTCATGAGCTCCCATTTATTCTTGTGCTTCTTTGCCTCAACGGGGAGGGCATTTCTTACTAGGTCTTCCTGCTCAACAAAAGAGTGCAAATAGCCCTTCTCTTCTATCTTGTTTATTTGTGAGGTCATTTATACATCCGTTAGGATCAAAATGTCAAGCTTGGGTAACATTCAACCTAGAATTTCTTACCAATAAATCTTGCACCTTTTCCAAGGTGTCACATCCTATAGTGAATTCTTCAAAATTGACAACCCTGGGGAGGAGTCTCCCTTTCTTATCCATAGGAACTTGTGATAATAGTGTAGTTGCCATACAAAAAGTAATCTTCAAAATTATGGATGAGGGATCCTTCCAGATATACCACTCCTTCACCCCTGCAACTTCTTATCCTCAAATTTTTGATAATATTCCTTGGCAGCCAAGGTAGCCTCACTCCAAGCCTTGACAATACTTTCATGACAAAGTGATCAAAGAAAATTGAGTAATTTCCAAACCTAGATCCTTTGTCCCACACTTGAGTCCATATTTTTATTGACAATGGAAGACCTGCGTGTGGATTATTTGTCCTTGTTGTTAATTTTGGACCTCAATAAGCCTTGTTTTGGTAAAGAATCATATGACACAACAAAGAATAGTGTATGAACTCTAACTTTTCTTTTTTATTCTTTGTTCCCATTAACCCTTTATGGAGCTTATCATGGATTATGGCTGCAAAATCATATAACTAATTTATTGCAGGGTGTTGGATATTAATGACAATCATCATGAAATCAATGGACATTTGAGTTAGCCCACAGTAGACTCCAAGAACCTACCCTAATGCATAGTAGGTTTTGACAAAATAGGGCTCAAAGAATTCTAATTTAAAGGGCTCCCTCCTTGATGGAAGGATATAATTCTGTGAATTTTTGTAGTTTCTTCATAAAATGAGGGATGAATTACTTTCTATATCTTTCCTTTTTATAATGGCAATTTCTTTCCAAATTACCTATGTTGATTTCCTTGAGGGAAGACTTGTCTAAACCAAAACACTCTACAATAGCCCTGTGTGATATGTCCAATACGAAATAACCATCTTCTGATCTCATAGTCCTTCTTGGGGGCTCATATGCAATAGCTAGCTCCCTTATCAACATTGGCTCTACAAAAACATTAGGTACAACTAGCTTCCCCAGATTTAGTGTCCAAGGGTTTGACACTAGAACAGGTTTATCCCTATTTCCATAGAAGGAGTAAAAAAAATCCCACCCCCTCTCCTTGGTAATTGCATCTATGCATCCTACCTCATTGTCATGGAAGGAAATTATGATGTTGTCATTCATAGAGGACCCCTCAAAAAACTCTAATAGGTCCTAGTGGAGGCTCCTTGTCTTCCTAGTTGGTCTCTTTTGAGCCTCCTCTAGCTTCCTTTCAACCACTTGTTGTAATTCCTTTGCTATCATTTTAGGAGCAAGAGGGGAAGTTGCCATTGTCTCTTGTTGCTCTACTTGAGTCAATGACTCCCCTCTAGATATTTTCTAGGTCTCTTGGGAGCTCTAGAAGCTAGTCCTTTTGTGGGAGTAGTTTCCCGTACTTGTTATTTTGTAGGAGCAATTTCCCTCTTCGTGGGAGTAGGTTTTCTCTTTGTAGGAGTAGTTTCCCTGTTTGTAGTTGCATTTTCCCTCTCCTGTTTAGCAAGGATGTCCCTCTACGAGGCTTGCTCTTGAGGAATTGGGTTTTCCTTAGAGGATGGGTTCATAGTAGTAGGGGAATTTCTCATAGAAGGATGAGCTTTAGTGGTAGATGTTTCAACATAATCTTTCTGGGAAACCCTCCTCCACTTTTGAATTGGCTTCCTTATTTTCAGAGGAGTAATTGGCTCATTTGAAGACTTGCTGTTAGAAATAACAGTGATAGTCTTTCAAGCTGTCTTCTTCTTTCTCTTCATGGTTCCTTTTATTGTATATGGTTAAAAATTTGGTTTTATGAAATGCCTATCTCCTTAGGGTTAGGGTTTTAGGGTTCATAAGGGTTGTATCTTTGTCTTAGGTTCTCCTTCTAGTTCTCCCAGGCTATGCTACTTCTCATTGTTGACTTATGATAGCAGGTGTCCATGTCTTAAGTAATAATCAAAAGGGTCCTTTGTCATCTGATTATTGGCCCCTTGTGTTAGGAATTACTGTCTGTAAAGGTTATTTCAATATGCAAGATATTCCTAAGTATTGCTAAGAAATCCCAGGTTTTAAGTCTTTTATTTCCCTAGGAAGGCCACGCGTACGATCACTTAACCCATGAAGTTCTCGACATGTTCTAAATAATTACTTATGATAGCAGGTGTCCATGTCTTAAGTAATAATCAAAGGGTCCTTTGTCATCTGATTATTGGCCCTTTGTGTTAGGAATTATCGTCTGTAAAGGTTATTTCAATATGCAAGATATTCCTAAGTATTGCTAAAAAATCCCAGGTTTTAAGTCTTTTATTTCCCTAGGAAGGCCAAGCGTATGATCACTTAACCCATGAAGTTCTTGACATGTTCTAAATAATTACTTATGTGTTTTCCCCAAGTGACTTGGTTGTGCAGGATAAGATTTTAAAAGGAGGCACCCCCTATCCCTTATCCCGCAGGTGGCTTCAATGAGAATCTCAAACCCCTGGGATAAGGAAATGGTAATATCTAAAGAGTGCTTCTTATCCTGAGACATATTCACATCAATGTTCTGGCACCGTATGATAAGAAGAAAGAAAGAATTACAAAGGAATCCTTATCCCACGACAACTGTAGGGCAAGAAAATAGCAACACGAGATAAGGAATAGTTGAAGGAAACAAGTGGTAAAGGCTTATCCCACAATAAACCAAGAACATTGTAAAAGGCCCATGGGATAAGGGCTAACTTAAATACAAAGGGAGTCCCACACAACAAAAACCTGTGTAGGGAAATTTGGATCCCTTGTCCCACACAACAAAAACCTAATTCTCATAGAGATTACAAACATGTCGGTTCAAGTATGACCATTAGATTACATAGCAATCTTTGTACATCAATCAAGAAAACCTCGATTGCTCCTTGATCACTGCTTCATAGATCTTGGTAACTCATCATGCACTTTGCATTATATGCAGTATACTTGCTCATACCCTAGACAAAAACCGTTACATCAACGCGCCAAAATCACTTGAAATTGTCTTCATACAATAATCATACGTGTCATAATCATTACCGCTCATCATCAGATCATAAACCAATAGAACCAATTCACCAAACTTAATCAATTAGGGTTTATCAAATCAATAGGTAGGATTTACTAGTTACAGGTTCAACTCTCCAATATATAGCAATATCAGTTCACTCCATAAATTCTTCCTATCGGTTATAGTTTCCTTCACTAGCTCATCATGTTGGTTACAAAACAATATTACAACAATATCAACAATATTATTACCTGTTAATTGACATCAATGACAACATAACATATCATTAATGCAATCTTCATGCAAATTCCAACAATCTCCCCCTTTGAAATTGATGGCAATACAAATATCAATACCATTTATTGTTGTTGTGATTATGAATAGGAATCCTGGTTTACATTACTAAGTATTCACCATGCTCTCCATGTCTTTAGCTTGTCACTGGTTCTTCTCCCCATAATCACACAATTCTTCTCCCCCTTTGACAACAATTCCAAATTGAAAGTAGAACATGTAATGTCAAATTTCACTGTGTAGCATCAACAACCTGCAACTTGATGCTACCCCTATGGAATAACTCCACTTCTACACCAATCCTTCTGTAAAATTCTGCAAGTAGTTCTGGAACTGATGTAATCTACATCATGCTTAACTGACCCCATGAAGGGGTATGAACCCTGGATGACTTCTAAGATACTCAAAAGTAGTCTTAGGTAGAGGTTTAGTAGAGATGTCTGCAAGCTTCTCCTTGGTAGAAACATGCTCTAAGATCACATCTTTACTCTACACTTTTTCCCTTAAGAAATGATACTTCAATTCAATATGCTTGGTTCCTGCGTGCAAAACAAGGTTCTTCAAAATATTTATGGCACTTGTATTATCACATAAAATCTTTATAGGTTTTGAAATCTTCATCTTAAAACCTTCCAAAAAGTGCCTCATCCAGATAGCTCGAGTACAATTCATGTAAGCTGCAACATACTCAGCTTCAGTAGTAGATTGTGATGTACAATTCTGCTTCTTACTACTCCATGAAACAAGTCTTCCTCCAAGAAAAAATGCTCTACCAGTTGTTCTTTTCCGATCATCAACATTTCCTACCCAATTTGCATCTGTGTACATCTTCAAGTCAAAATTTCCTCCATATGGATACCATAATCCATAGTCAACAGTACCTCTCAAGTATCTAAAAATCCTCTTGGTTGCTATCTGATGTGTTTCCTTAGGATTCTATTGGAATCTAGCAACTATGCCAACTACATGAGCTATATCTGGTCTGTTGTGAACAACATAGTGCAATTTTCCAATCATTGACTTGTATTCCTTCTCAACAATAAATATGGATTCATCTTCCTTAGAAAACTTACAACCTATAACCATTGGTGTCCCAATTGGTTTACAGTCACTCATGCCAAATGTCTTCAAGACCTCTTTCACATACTTAGACTGTGTGATGAAAATACCGTTCTTCATTTGTTGTATTTGCAAGCCTATGAAATTTTTTATTTCTCCCACTAAAGACATTTCAAACTCATTTTTCATTCCATCTACAAAATTGTTCCTCATGTCATCATTACCTCCAAATATGATATCATCTAGAAATACTTTGGTGACTAGTATTTTATCTCCTTCATATTTGAGATATATGTTGTTATCATCACTAGTTCTTATAAAGCCTGTCTTCATCAGATGTGTATGAAGCCTTTCATACCATGCTCTCGGTGACTTCTTTAATCCATATAAAGCCTTATGCAATCTGCATACCATTTCTTTCTCACCATTTAAAGCATAACCATCTGGTTGCTCATGCAAGTAAAGTTCTGACACCTTCCAGTCTTGCCATTGGTTCAAAAGTCTCACCATGATCTTCTCCTTCCTCTTGTGCATAACCTTTGCAAACCTACCTAGCTTTGTTGCGAACTACAACACCATCTTCATTCAGCTTGTTCTTGAATACCCACTTAGTACCTATAACATTTTTATTTACCGGTTGGGGTACTTGGGTCCAAGTGTTGTTTTTCTCAATTTGATCTAGTTCCTCCTCCATAGATTTTACCCAATGATCATCACCAAATGCTTCCTTATCAGTTCTTGGTTCACTAGTGGAGATCATATAGAAATTCTCTTTGATTCTTCTTTTGGTTAGTACTCCAGCATCGTTATCCCCAATAATATGTTCAGGATTGTGATTCAGTCTCACATATCTTTGAATAACATGATCATTATCTTCAGGTTCAGCTTATTCATTATCATCATCTTCTTCTTAATTTATTTGTTCCGGTTGAACTGGTACATCAGTATTTGCTCTACCAGTTTCAAATTTTATAGTTTCTAGTTTCAAATATAAAATGCAAGGATCTTCATCTTTTTTTCTTCAATCTAGTTTCCTTTGAGACTTTAGGATATTCATCCACTCGAACATCAATACTCTAAAAAATTATCTGTCCGGTTGTTAAAACACTTGTAGACCTTACTCTTGGTGGAATAGCCAAGAAATATACCTTCTTAATTTTTAGCTTCAAATTTGCTAATATAATCACCTCTCTTAATAAAAAATTTTCTTCCAAATGTCTTGAAATAACTAACATTAGGTGAACTTCCATACCAGTATTCATAAGGAGTCTTGTCCTTACCTCTTTTTACTAGAATCTGGTTCATAGTGTAGACAGTTGTGCTGATAATTACTTCTCTCCAAAAAAGTTTTCGTAACACCTCCTTGTATCAACATCATCCTAGAAGCTTCAGCAACTGACCAGTTGTTTCTCTCTGCGATACCATTCTGCTGTGGTGTCCTCGGTGTAGAAAGTTGTCGTTTGATACCATTTTCTTCACAATACCTAGTGAATTCCTTGGAAGTAAATTCACCACCTTGATATGTCCTCAGACAGTTTATCTTCTTACCGCTCTCCTTCTTAGCTAAGGCCCTGAATACCTTGAACTTACCAAAAGTTTCAGTCTTATCCTTCAAGAATGTGACCCACATCAGCCTTGAGCAATCATCAGTGAAGATCATGAAATATCTATCACCTTGAATAATTTTTGTCCTTATTGGTCCACAAAGAACTGTATGAAGTAAATCTAACAAATGTTCCGCTAAAAAAGATTTTCTCTTGAAACTTGATGATGTCATCTTTCCCAACTGACATTCTTTACATAGAGAATTAACCAGTTTGTCCAACTAAGGTAAACCTCTCACTGTCTTGGACTTACTCACTTTAACAATGTTATCAAAGTTTATATGAAAAAATATCCTATGCCAAAGCCAACTATCATATATCATTGCAATTAAACAATTGTTGACTTTAGGATTAAGGTGAAACAAGTTACCTTTAGTTTGTCTCCTGGCTACCATCAGTTCACCTTTATTGCCATAGATTTTGTACATACAGTTCTTAAACTACAATGGGTATCCTTTATCATTGAGTTGTGCCACACTCAAAAGATTGTGTTTTAAATCTTCAACCTAGGTGACATCATCTACACTATTCTTTCCATTAAGAGAAATAGTTCCCTTACCTTTAACCATGCAGGGTGTGTCATTACCAAATCTTACAACTCTGCCATCAAATTCCTTCAAAAAATAAATTTTCTCTGATCACCAGTCATGTGATGTGAACAACCACTATCAATGATCCAATCATCAGAGTTATCCATCCTGGATACTAATGCCTTCTGATCAGATATCTCCTTTTTAATGGATACAAACACAATATCAATTCATTAGCATCACCATCAGATTCCTCATCAGTAATACCATCATCAACAACAATAAGACAATCTCTTTTGCCTTTACCCTTATACTTCTTGAATTTCTCTCATTTGTGCTCATTATCACCATTAGGATAGTTAGCAACTATGTGTCCAATCTTGTCACATGCAAAACATTTCAAAGGTAATTTACCTCTATATTTACCCGTACCTCTAGGAAACCGCTTGGCTAACAATGATTCAAGCTCAACTAAATTGTCTTCATCATCAGCTTCTCTGTGGGATTTGGATTCATAATTGTGACTGGCATCTTTACTTTTCCTCATAGATGGGTTAGAAATAGAAGCTCTAAATGTAGACTTAGATTTATGTACACTACCATCACAACCATTTAATTCAAAACCAGTAAGCTTTCCAATGATGGAGTCAAGAGTTACCTTAGTTTTGTCAATGGATTTTAGCTCCTGAAAGGCTACAACTCGGATAGCATAGACTGGTAGCAGGGTTCTCAGTACCTTATTGATCACTGTAGCATCTTCCACTTTACCTCTTGCACTCTTAATTTCATCGATGATCTCTTTTACCCTTTGACCATACTGTTGGATATTCTCACCTTCAACCATCTGCATGTCATCAAGCTTTCCTCATAGACTCTCTTCTTTAGCAATCTTAGCATGTTCATAACCACTATAAATTTCTTCAAGTTTTTTCCATACCTCATATGTAGTCTCTAGACCATGAACATCTACATATTCTACATTAGAGAAAGAATTGATGATGGCTTCTAATGCTTGATGATTTTCTTGTTTCTCTTTCTTCTAATCATCATTCAAAATCCAAGTAGGTGCAACATATTGAGTATTGACATGTTCCCAATAATGGCTTCCCATACTCTTGATATAAATTTTCATTTTGTCACTCCATATCCTATAGTTTTCATTATTAAACTTTGGACCTTCCTTCTTCATCATGATCTACAAGATCTTTACCTCAAGCTGTTAGGCTTAGACCTTAGAGGACCTGATACACTCTGATACCAATTGATGGTATGATGAAAGAATAAGAATCCGGTCAACTATTGAGAGGGGGGGGGGGGGGGTGAATCAGTACATAGAAAAACTAATACTAACTTCACCAATCTCAAAATCAATCTCTCAAACTAAACTTAGAACTATCAATGTAATATCACTATCAAGATAAAAAATCTTAAGATAAACCGGTTGACTACTCCAACAAATTAATAGTAAACAACTTCAAACTTATAAACATCCAAATAATTTTTCATATGTCAACAAACTTCATTTATCAATGCTTCTGGTCATCATGACTGATCAAAGTAGTTAAGCAGATCACTTGACATAAATATTTTTGATGTGGAAACCCATATGGGAAAAACCACAGTGAGATGAGACTCACAAGATAACTATCTGAACTCTTCTGAAGTTTGCCTTGTTAGAAGCCTAGCCTATTAAAGCTTTACAAAAGTCCTGTTAAGAACAGATCCTGTTAGGGACCACCCGGTTAAGGGATTGACTACAATGTTATTAGAGTAATCGAGTCTTTACTTGACTACAATATCGTGAATTTGTTTTAGTGCGTTATATTGGTGTTACACGATTCCTTTCATCTTGTACTCAAATCAATTTTAACTTTTTCTTGTAATGTAGAATGAAATATGTGAGAAAAATAATAAGTAGAGAAAATTGTAGAGAAGAAATATAGTGTATAACATACAGATTTATGTGGAAAAACTTGATAAAAATATAACAATAAAAAGTCATGAGCAAATTATATTCGTATTGATTCTCAGGAATTACAGAATTACAACAATCTTCAAAAACTATACATCAAAACATAACTTCGAGCAGCCTAAAACAAATTGAGTTGATGACTCAACCACTACTAGATGAGAATCCATCACATTAAGTTGATGACTCAACCACTGCAAGATGGAAATCCAAAATAACTTAACCACTACAAAATGAAAATCCAATTTGAAATTCACTTCCAACAAAATATTCTTATCAATCAAAAAAATTGTAAAGTCAATGTTTGAATAAAAGTGTTAACCACAGTGTACAAATTTGTTGGCCTCTAAGAAATCTTAGGCAATCTCTCAGATCAAGTTTACAAGTTAAATGATACTCGTACGTAATGCAGTGTACATGGGTAAGCTGCAGCCTTTAAATATTGCCATTCTACCTTTCATTTCTTGAACTTGAAGAGCTACAGCATGGAGACAAATATAGTTAAGGCAAAGGGGTGTCACTTTGTGATGGTGCATGGAGCAACCTTTGGGGGCTGGTGTTGGTATCAAGTTGCAGATCTTCTTCTCAAAGAGGGCCAGACTGTATCTTCCATTGACATGGCAAGCGCAGGTATTGATCCTACAAATGCCGACACCATTTCATCCTTACAAGAGTACAATCAGCCACTCACAGACTTCTTTACAGCTCTTCCTTCTGAAGGGAAGGTATGAATTTAGTGAAAACTTTAATTAAAGTTTAATTAAATTTTTGGTTTGTTTAGATGTTTCATAGTGAATCTGGTTTTAGTTCAACCCTCTAAATAGATGTTTTGAAAAGTTTAAGTGAAGTTTTGATTTGTTTAGGTGGTTCATTCTAAATCATAATAATAGATGAGTTCTATTGGATAAATAAATCTAATTTTAGTAGAACAACCTAAACAAATTTGAACAATAAGTTAATCTGAGTTTTGATTTGTTAAGATGGTTTGTGTTGAATTATACTAATAGATGAATTCTGTTAGAAAAACAATCTGATTTTAGATGAACCATCTAAACAAATCAAAACTTAAAATGTACTATTTAAATTCAAAAATGTCCATTTCTCATCGACACCAAGAATGCCAACTAATTTGTAGCTGTATGTCTGTTAAGGTTATATTGGTTGGCCACAGCGCTGGTGGATTCAATTTGAGTTTTACCATGGAGCGTTTTCCACATAAAATTGCTGCAGCTGTCTTTGTTACTGCCGTCATGCCCCTCAGTGGAACGACTCTCCCTAAGTTGTTGAAGGAGGTTTAATGAATTCTTTTTCTTTCTACTAATTCCTGCACTGCCAACAATCTTTAAATTACAATGCCATTTCTCTGAAAGTATATATTGAACAGATCGTATCCATAATCGGAGGCTTAGGAGACTCTACATTTTACTATGCAAATGGGAAAGAGAATCCAGCAACAACCTTCAAGTTTGGCACCCAGTTTGCGCGAGAATTTTTATCACAGAACAGTCCTTCTTGGGTAAATCACTTGACAACAGAGACAGTTTGGTTGCAAATTACAAAAATAGAATTGATTATTTGGCTGTGAATTATTCTGCTATTATGAAATTTCAATTGATGGGTAGATTATTATGGCACTAAATGCAGGATCTGACGTTGTGGGAGTCGCCGGAAAAGAAATGTCCAATATGGCAAGAACCTCTTTTGTATACAGCTAAAAACTATGGAAGTGTTAGGAGAATATTTGTTGTGTCGAAGGTGGATAAGGTTATTGTGGAGGCGTTCCAGAGAAAGATGATTGCAGAGAATCCTCCACAAATGGTATACGAAATTGAAGGATCTGATCACACCGTATTCTTCTCTATGCCTCTTCAACTGGCTGAGGTGCTCATGAAAATTGCTAATACGAGTGTGAAAGTGAAGCAATCAGCTGCAGATGGATTTTAGTATAGATTGTAATATCTAGAAATCTTCGACTATACTTGTCAGATACAACTTTGTAATGGTTCTCTTCAACTCTCTAGGCTAAATTCCTCTCGTTTAAAATAGTTAAAAATTGTAATGGTTCTTAATACTGCAAAAGTGAAATTTGCATATCTAGGTCATTTTTATTTTCTATTGTGTATATTTTACTATAATTATATATTAATAAGTTATATAATATTGTATCAGATTGACTTTATTTTATTTATTTATGTATTTGATTATTTGTTATTTAATATTTTTATTATTATTTATTTTTTAAAGAGTTCATGGATATGGAGGTAATCTCATAGGAATAACTTTGATCTTTCTAAATTTAAAATTTAAAATTCAAATTTGATTAAGTCGGTTCTTTTATCTTTCTATTTGGGTCATTTTGTTTATGCATCTTTTAACACATCAACATGGCTAGAATATATTGTTATCTCTTGAAATATAATTGCTGTCATTAAGATTTCTAGTCAAATTTTAAAGATTTCTAGATAGCTTTCTATAACAACAAAAATTATCAAATTAAAATTGATTTTTAATTTCTAATTTATTAGTAATTCAAATTTAATTTAGCTAAGTTAACTTGAAAATATAAATGTAATATAACTAGCTATATTATTTGTTTCCTAATTAGTTTAAAATAAAAAACTTGAAATGAAAATGAGGGTAATGAGAGAAAATTCAAGTTGAGTTTTCTTGAGTACTTGCATTTGATTCCTAAGTTATACAATTTAATTGAAGAATCCCTAATAATAATATATTTTCCTAACCAAAATAATGTAATCTTCAAAGGAACTTAACACTCATATTTTAGGTTATAATTTAATAATTATATAATATATGACATATAAATTAGAGGTTAAATTTCATAGATAGAGCATCAACATTTAAATTAACCAATGTTTCATCTAATGCTTGTAATTGAAATATTGATAGATATAATTTAGTTTTTTTATTCTTTTGATATAAGTCGATCAAATAAAATCAACAACACTCTACTTCCATTATAAATAATTGATCAAGTCCAAGGTTCTTTTTGCCAATTGTTGAAATGTTAAAGTAGCCAGTTGGTCTTTATGATTTGTTTAACAAGGAGCCTATGTTGCTAAAATGGCAAGATAGACAATTCTTACACTTAGAGTTAAATGTATTCAAATAGTATATTTTTTAAAAGATTTGAATTAAATGATTCTAATCTAACTAAAATGTACCAAAATTTTTAAAGAAAATACGAAATGAAGTTAATTTTTGAAGGAATGAATAGTAAATTTAGATAGTAATTAGTGCTCTTACTTTTATCCCTAATTATAAATGGTCTAATGAAATTCAAAAAACCTATAATATATTGTTCAATATTTAGTTCAATAAAAAACACTATCAATATACAATTTTGAGCATTTTTTAATAAAATATGTGAGTTTGATGATATTATATACATGTTTTTAACATATTAACCTTAGTTTTACACTCTAACAATATTCGATCAAGTTATTCAATTTAAAAAGCATAAAATACCATTAAATTACTTTGAATAAAGAGAAAATCCGCAGTAAATAGTTATGATATGAAATGAGTTAATTGCAACTTTAAGCAAGAATACTTGCATTGAAAATCCAAGAATTTTTTTTTTTTTTTTCAAAGTTATGACCTTTGATGATGTTTCTAAAAGTGACTTATATACTAGAATTATGGGCACCTAACACTACCTCTATATGATTAAGTAGGCTTGGATCCTAAAATAATCCTTGGGTCCAAAATTTATAAAGTCATTTTTTTAAATTTTAAGTCTAAAAATTAAATTACATATTTCCTTGATTGGGCATAAGAGAATGACACCACTCATCACTTGGGGTTATGCTAGTAAATGAACTACAATAATGAATTACAAAGAACACACCCAAAAAGGATTATTTTATTGCAAAATTAAAAGAGCAATAAAATCTTGGCTCATTGTTGCAACTATAGATCTATAGGTCTATGAATTGATCTTGAACTTTTTAAATACCTTTAGAGATAAATTATGTTAGGAGTGATAATGCAATGAAATCTTAGGTAAAAGTACAAGGTTGTGTCACACTTTTGACTAGCTTATCAACACAAGTGAATTTGAGAACTTCTAACTAAAAGTTAATTTTGGTAAAAAAATCAAGCTAAATATGTCCACAAATTTTCCAACCAAAATATTCACTAAATCATATATAACACCACTTTAATGCCAACTTACAAAAAAGTAAAATTATTAAAAAAATGGATGTTTCAATAACCCTTACTCATGCAATTAACATTTTTAAAATTGTAATTTAAATTCCCTTTTATAAATCTATAAGTTTAATTTTTAAAAATATATATTTTAATATTTCAATCATATTTTATATTTTATTTGGATATTTTAACTAAAATTAGTTATCAACACAAACATATACATTGATGATCATGTAAATAAAGAATATTAAAATTTATTAATTTATTTGGAAAATAATATGATGCACTAGATAGGAGTAATATGATTCACTAGATAGGAGTAATGACTTAGTTTTTTTGACATGTTTGTGATATAGTTTATCATTTTTTCTTGCAAGTAATTTTGTTATCATGGATAAATTGTTGGCCTTTGATGTCTCATAGCTCATTTCTGCTCATTCCAAGCTTTTAACAAGTTGTTAAATTTAAATTTAAATTGATTTTGTAGGCCGGGTTTGCATAAGTAAAATTTGTTATATAAATGTATTGAGGTTTCTGTCTGGTTCTATCCAAGAAGAGTTTGGCCTCTGCTTTCTTTCAACAAGTTATTGAATGATTTGGTAAGGTGATTGTCCTTATTTTCTATTGTAAGCTTGTATGGTGATTATGTGAGCTTCTTCCTATAAATCGGCTCCAGGTCTTTAGCTTTGTATGACATGAGCTTTTACTCTTAACATCTCCTATAGTCTCTGAGGATGTTGCAAATTTATTGTAAAGGTTTGGCAACACTTGTTGTGATTCTTTTCTGGGCTAACTTCTCATCAAGTGCTTGCTGTAGGATTAGCCTAGTGGTTTTTATATAGGTTTGGTCACGATATGCCTTGCAGGGCCTTCCCCTTGAGGTTTCTAGTTCTTCATTACTCATTTAGGGAGTTTCTTGACATAGCTCTCTTATTTAAGCTCTGTAGTGTTTTCTTTGACATTGATCTTGGTCGAAAGATCTTTTGCAGATCACCTGTAACATGCTCTTGATGATTTGATTCTGGCTATCATAGGCAAAGTAGTTATCATTTTTAGGCTGGAGCAGCTCTTCCTAAAATTGTAAATTTCTAGACTAATATCTCTTTGTCATATAGCTCTATTGGATGAGATTTCCCAGAGGCCATTGTATCTGGTTCTCTTTCTTATTTGTTGAAGTATCATTAGATTCTGATCCTATAAGGGATCTGGGTGAGACAGGAGGTTTTCTTCCTCCATTCTTTCCTACCAGTGCCCACATTGAATGGAGTTTGTAATCATTTTCTTTAATTAATAAAAAAATTTCAGGCTTCGGCCTTTTACCGATCAAAAAAAATAAAAATTATTATTCATTATTTATTATTTCTAAGATAGGGGTCTAGGAATTGATCTTGGAAAATTTGTAATGCCTTTAGAAGTGAATTAAGGTAGCGATAATGGTATAATAAAGTCTTACCTTTTTAGCAAGGAGGGTTTTATTGAGCCAATCAACCACTTCCTTCATATTTAGAATACGAGTCTAGAAGAAGTTTAGGTTCCATTCCACACTCATTTATTCATGAATAAGATCTTGTATAAGATGTTTCCTAGTACTTCTAGTGAATCTCTTGATGATGGTACTAGTAGGAAAAGCTTTTCTAGGATTATATTAAAATATTCAAGGAATGAACTTATTGAAAATTTAATACTTATTTGACATTACATTTACATGTGTCTTCCTTATAATGAAGTTGCCTTTGCAAACCTTCAAAAATTTATTATCCATTTAGTATGATTGGTGAACTTGGAGAGAAAATAAACCACTCTAGATTTATATTTGAGTTTCCATATGGTAAAATATATTTCCTTTGTAATTTTAAAAATGACACCTTGGTCATTTTATAAGTTACATTAGGTTGTACTCTAGTAATAAGAGATTTTCATCAAGAATTTCATCAAACTCAACCATTGCATGGGATTAGTCATTTATCTTACAATAACATTGTATTGCCTCTTCAATCAACTAATTAATTTGTATCTTCAGTACATCCCTCAAAGTAGTGGTGGGACTATAAGGCATCTAATTTATGTAGCAAGCTCCCCACTTGATCCTTTAGTTATTCTTTTGTTTTTATCATTCTTGCTCATTACTCCTTAAAACTAGGCACTTTAGTTTGGAGAGACTTGTCAATGGCCAAATTGACACATGCAACACAATTTTAGAAAATATACTTCACCTCTATTGAAAAATATAGTAGATATGAAGATATACCACCTTCAAAGTTCTCAAAAGCCAGTTCATGATGATACTATGCAAGAAAAGTGATTAGTGAGGTTGTTAATTCAAGGGGTGTACTAATGGTTTCCTAGTTAAATGCAAAATTGGATCCTAATCCAAACCTACTCTAACCAAATGATTAAACAAGGAGAAAAATTTTAATGGGATACAAGAAGATGATGTAAATTCCAAAATCAAACCTCTATCTGGCTAAAAACATAAAAGATTTATTAACTATATTGTTAAGATCGGATTTACACAATCTGTCATGCTAATAGTGAAATATCTAGAAGAATTTAATAAGACTAATATTTTATTCATTTCTCACTATATATCATAAACAAATTAAAAAATTCATTAAGCATACTTATCATCTAAGTAATGAAGAACCGAGATTCAAAGTTCAAATATTATACCATATACATGAAGACCAATTTAAAAAATAGAAACTACATTAGAAACATAATTTATTATTCTCCAATCAAAAAATAATCCATTAGATACAAAAACAATAAAAATTTTGATTTCTATTTATCCAAAATATCTTCAATTATAGTAACATGTAAATATAAAACTATTCTAAAAACCCAGAATAACTAGAAGCTAAATTTTGCAAAATATCTCACTTCTAAAATACTTCAAACAATCTATCTTATAACCCCTCAAAATGAAAAACATTGACATCTTATAGAACCAAAATAATAAATCTCCTTTCCCTCAAACTCCATTTTATTTGCGCATGCAAGCATCTAAGAAATTTTCCCTCAACTCCGATCTGCACATTAGAAATTTGAATTAAGAAGTTAGAAATCCAATTTGGATCCTACTTTGAAACTTCCGGTTCGCTTTGATTTTATCTATTTGGCAATATTGCCAGTTATCTTCAATTTGATACCATTCCCACGAACTGCAAAAAAATGGATAAATGAACGTTGTAATTGTAGTGATGTCGAGTTCGGAAATATGACTTGCTTTGAATTGCCAAATGTTATTTAATCCCCTTTGACTACCTACACATCAAAGGTGGAATAATTAATTCATCAAAATTAATGTTGTTAAAATTTACAAAACTTTAACTACATTTCATGGCTAAAATAGATCCATTTATGATGATTTTAGAATCATTCAAGATCGAACTTTAATAAAATTTTACTCTATAATAAACCTACTTTAATTTAGAAAAATAATTTTATTTTCACTTAAAATAACCATGAAAATAACTTACTTTAAACAAATGAGATTGATGTACAAACATGAAAATGAAATTTTCGTTCATGCTAATTCTTTATGTTTTATTATGAATGTAGGGATTGAGACCTTGGAATTTTTATCCTAAGTTGTTCTTGTGGTCAAACACAAGTTCCTCTTCAGGTGCAACACCTAATGGAGGACTTTTACATTACTTTCATTCTCAATGGAAATATTTCTGGATACCATGTCTCCCTGCTTCATTCTTGCTTTCTCATTCAATAGAAGTCGGATTTTTAATTTGGTCTTTCTAGAATGAAATAATTCCACAATTCAAGCAAATGTAAAGGGAATAATAGTGAACCTTTTTACCATGATACTTCAAATCATTTGTTTTGTAATGGATATATTTGAGGCTACTAAGCTCAACTCAAAATTTTAGTTTTCTTTGTAAGGATCCCATAGTTAATCTTTTATAGAGTTTGACCTAAGATCCCAAATTGCAATCAAAGAAAAGATGATCAAAACCCTAGGATGAAATAAAAAAGCAATCCAATATTAGGAGTGCAAACACATGGTGTTAAATCTTCTACATAGCAGAATACAGATCTAGTAGGAAAAAGAAAATAAGAGAAACTTGCAGAGAAAATAGAGAAGAAAAACAAAGCTCCAAGAATGAAATTATATTAATTCATTGTGCGAATTACAATCTGTGGAATGGATGATTTATTAAAAAGTTAACCACCACTTTCAAGGAAGAAATTATGGAGGAAATGAAGATAGGTCTAAATAAATGAAGGTAGATCTGAGGAAGCATAGGCACTAACAATAGTTCTCTTAGGTTACCTTATTACAAACAACTTGCATGAGCACTGTTTCGTAAATAACTGGTAGAACTAAACAATAGGTAGTCAAACAGAAAGTTGCATGTGCTAAGTCAACCTTAAGTAGAGTTAACATTACTCCAACAATCCCCCTTAATTCCAACTAAGGAGAAAAGGAGAAGAAAAGAAAGAGGAAAGAGGAAAGAGGGAAAACTCAATGGGAACAAAACCCCCCCTCAAAATTACAAAGATGCAATTATAAGACGTGTAGAAGAAAATCCTTTGAGATACAAGAAAAGTGTGGAAAATTGTCAAATGATAACTGCTATGGTGATGAATGAAGAACTTCCTCAAAAGCCAAGAAGATGATCAAGATCAAGAATCTGCATGAGTGCCCTCAATGACACTACTCGAACAATAATTAGATGGCAAACAAAGGCAAATTATCTAACATTCGAAGATGCGGGTGGTACATGAGTCTGCATGAGTGACTCCATCGACACTATTCAACCATACAAGAAGAAGCTGCTAGTCAAAAATATAGGTGCCAATAGTCTAAAGAACTGATCAAACTTGGAAAAAAACCAAGAAGCATTAGCACTAACAGTAGAAAATATCCTTCATAATATGAAAAAGGAGAGGAATGAGTACAAATCCACTAGAATGATATCTCACAAAGGAGAAGATGAAGGCAAGGCCCGTGCAAAAAGAGAATGAACAAAGAAAGAAAGAAGCATGCTCTAGAAACAAAGGTTTACGTTAGCTTCCATTCTTCAAAAATCTATCTACAAATAAGTTGTGTTTAGCTTCTCTTTCCTAGCTCCTAGGCTCTGATACCATGGTAAATTTTCTGCATAGCAGAATACAAATCTAGCTAGAAAAAGAAAAGAAGATAAACTTGCAGAGAAAATAGAGAAGAAAAATAAAGCTCCAAGAATGAAATTATATTAATTCATTGTGCAAATTACAATCTATGGAATGCATGATTTATACAAAGTTAAACCACCACTTTAAAGGAATAAATTACAGAGGAAACAAAGACAGATCTGAAGAAATGAAGGCAGACCTGAGGAAGCATATGCGCTAACAATAGTTCTCTTAGGTTAGCTTATTATAAATAGCTTGCATGAGTACTGTTCCATAAATAATGGGCAGAATTGAACAATAGGAAATCAAACAAAAAGTTGCATCTGCTAAACCAACCTTATTTAGAGTTAACATTACTCCAACACATGGGTTGATGATAAATTTGTTTTATAGATTCATTTCTTCACATGCAATTAGATTCATTTATACTGAAGAGAGTTATCCTTTCATCACAATGCACTAATTGAGTATTAAAAATTTGGCAACAAGCAATGACAATTTAGAGAACTTGGAGAAAATGAGACCGAGCCAACCACTATTTAAATCTTTCTCTTCTAGAGGAATGAGGCAGAGGAAAAACAAAGAACAAAGTGAAAATAATAGAGAGAAAATGAAAAAAATTTATTAAAAAATTTATATATTCATATATCTATTATTTCATAAGATAGAGATGCTCTTTACATCTTCACACACAAAACAAAACAAAATTTCCCCTATTCTCATCAGCTTCTTTTCTTGTTGTATCTTGTCCTCCTATAGATACAACAATGGAAATTTTTTGCCCCCTATTTTTAGCAAACTTCTGACATATTAGAAATGACCATTTTTTGTTATGTCTACTAACCTGTAATTGATACAAAAATAAATCAAAGTAAAATTTTTAGACTCTTCTTTTGATTTTTTAAAACATTTTTATTCAAGATTGTCTCTCCTCTATTATTATGCACAATAAAACTAAGGAAATCATAATGTTTAAGAAAGTTGCGAAGAGAGTTACAATGAAGTAATGACAATACATATAAAATTTAAGGAAAGTCCTTATAGATGGCAGAAGAGGGAAGTGTTAACAAAAGGCAGTAATTTAGGTAGTTGTGATTAGTCCCCAACGCTCCCCCTTAATCACAACTACTATCATCTATGATACTAGAACATAGACAAAATTTTCCTTTCCTAGTGTCTTGCTGAAAATGTTTGCACATTGATCTTCAGACCTGTAATGTTCCAAAAAATTTCCTTATTATTTATCAACTTCTTGATGAAATGATACCTTGTGTCAATATGGTTATTTATTCTATGAAAATTAGGTCCTCTGATAATGCAATAGATAAATTATTTCCGCAATATATCCTTTTTGCCTCTTCTTGTTCATAACTTAATTCCTTCAATATTCTTCTCATCCAAATTGATTAACACATTGCCCCTATAGATTCTACATACTCTACTTCAACTGATGAAATAGTAACAATAGGTTGTTTCTTTGAAGCCCATGATACTACATCTAATCCAAAATGAAAAACATAGCCAGAAGTGCTCTTCATATCATCTATACTCCTTGCACAATCACTATCATTGTATCCTATCCTCTTGAAATTATTTGACCTTGAGTAGAGTATTCCATAGTTTCTTGTTCCACTAACATATTTCAAATTTGTATTGCCTACTTGCCAATGTGAATCTTTTGGAGACTCCATAAACCTTGAAATAAGGCTAACTATAAAAAATATGTCTAATCTTGTGGTTGTTACATACATGAGACTACCAACAACCTTTTTGTACGAAGTTGAATCAACTTTAGATCCTTTATCATCCTTTCTCAATTTCAAACTTATGTCAATAGGAGTTGAGACTACTTTGCAATTCATCATGTTTAACCTTTTAAAATGTCACTTGCATACCTATATTGTGAAATAAATATAACTTTCTCATTTTGATTTAGTTCAATTCCAAGAAAGTATCTTATTAGACTCAAATCAGTCATCTCAAATTATTTCTTCATAGCTGATTTGAACATGTCAATTAATAAGCCACCCATGAATATTAAGTGATCGACATATAAGAAAATAATTATGATCTCACAGTGTTGATTCATCTTTGTATACAAAGTAGTTTCACTATTGCACCTATTTAAATCATTTTGTAAAAGATAAGAGGGTGATCCCACAATACTGGGTTACACTTTTTTGTACATCCCGATTTTTTCCAAAATCACTTTTTTTAGAAATGATAATGATTTAAGCCTTGATAGGTCCCATTTGAAGTAATTAATTGAAGAGAGTTAGATAAAATCCTCTTAGATTATAATCTATTAGATAGAACATTTCTACTTTTAAATCATACCTGCAATGGACTCTCCTTTGCACCTATCAAAATGTTGATAAAAACCCACCTTTACATTATCTTTTTGGGGGTCAAATGAATTCATTTAAATTTTTTGTTTGTTTAAGTATTTACTCCTTATTATAAGCTTTCCAAAAAGTATAATTTTTAAAATATTTTATCTCATTAATATATTTATGTTTTTATTTCTTTTGAATGTAGGTTTTTCATCAAACATTAAGGATTGTGTTTCACACATGTTGAAAAAATGAAAAATAGAGAATTTTTTTTGTAAAAGTATATTTTCCCTAGGTATTCATTTCCTAATTCAACACATAAAGAAGAAGTTAATTCAAATACATACAAATAAATTTATGCATTATGAAATACACCTCTGTCCAAATTAAAATTACTCTAAAATAAAAAATTAACTAGAAAACAATGAAAAAACATCCATCCACTATATATTGGTGTGACAAATTTGTGTTTTAAAAATTAGAATTTCCTTCTTGCTATAGAAAAGCTATGCATTATAGAATAAATGTCAATTCTGAAAAATGTTGATTACTATAAATATAAATTTATTAAAAGTTACATAACAATATGAAAAAATTATTTCTAATTATTTGAAAAAAATATATTTAGAATCTATATGAAAAATCTCACAACTCAGTATTTTACTTCATCTTCAAATTCTTAACGGTTTAGCTACTATAAGTGTTAGAAAGTAAATTCTAGTGCAAAATGTTGGTTTTAGTGTCAAGTTTGGCCACAAAGTGTAACCTAGTATTGTGGGATTACCAAAGAGTCAATTACTATACCATCCTCTTGGGGCTTCTTTAAGTCCACAAAGTTCTTTTTTTCAGTTTGTAAACCTTAGTATCATTGCCTATAATCTCATACCTAGGTGGTTGGTCCACATAGATCTCTTCTTCTAAAAAGCCATTCAAGAAATATGAATTCACATATATTTGATATATTACCCACTTGTTTGAGCTTATATGGCTAATATTATCCTCACAATGTCTAAACAGGCTATAGGTGCAAATATCTCATTGCAGTCTACCTCAGGTTGTTGTGAATAACCTTTTACTACAAGCATTGTGTTTTTGCACATCACCATTTGCATTCAATTTTGTCTTGTAAACACACTTTATTCCTATCAACTCTTTTCCTTGTGGAAGACTCACTAAATCCTATATTTGATGTTTTTCTATAGCGTCTATTTCTTCATCCATTTCATACACCCATTTTTCTTCCTTAATAGCATCTTCAAAATGAATCAGATCTTCTACATGTGAGTATAAGGAAAAAAGAGAACTCAAACCTATATTATTTTGACCAATATGTTGCTCGTAAATGTCTCTTGAACTTCTCATTTTTTTTCTCCTCAAACTTGCTAGTGTAGGGTTTGATATGTCACTTGAACATCTAGAGTATGGACTTGATGGTCTAGCACCAAGAGTACCAATTGAAGATGTTGTTTGTTGCACATTTGATGGAGTATTTGCATGAGTGTGTGGGGTTGTCCTTGCACTACATGAAGGTATTATTTGATCACTTTGTTGATCTTGAATGGGTGTGGAAGGATGTCATGTCTTGACTAAACAATGAGGCTCAATAAGAAATTGTGTTACTAACTTAAGACTTCACAATTTATCTCCACAGGCACCAATGATGATGTTAATAGATGGTCCATAGTTTCCTTAATAGATTGTGGAAGAGAGGAATTAAAATATACATATTAAGTGATAATTGCCTTTGATCTAACTTCCTTCTAGCATGCGATTTTCTCCAAAACAAAGAAAGGATTTGTTTACGAGGTGATTAAGAAAGAAAGGGGTTTTTTTAGTAACAAGAGTTACAATCTAGAATCAAGAGACATGACCTACACCAAGGATCACAATCACAAAGAAGAGACATAAACCTCCAAATCCATTGGATAGATATAAAAAGGCAATGCCCAACAAGCAAGGAGGGGGATCGGATCTAGAACAGTCATACAAGAAACAAGGTGATTGTGCAATAATATCTACACCATTGCAATTACAAGACAATCTAGAAAAGGTATATTACATGTTTCAGATTAAGAATAGATTTAATGAGGATACGTGAAGAGCCTATGACAAAGTAACACTCATGCACTTTGCCTCTATGAATTTTACATCTGTGGCTGCTAGAAACTTGGCAACATCTTTATTCCTACGCCTATGAGTTTGAGATAAATATATGGAAATAAATCTTACAGCTGATCTCTAGACAAATGAAGAACCACATCCATTTGAGGCTATCTATTTCTTGAAATCCATTCAACTTCTACAATGTGCCAAAGATGATTTGAATTTGATTTGACATTTAACCAAGAATTGTGTGGATAGGTGATTGTTGCCTATTACCATTTAAGGAACTATTTAGAGAAATGGAAATAGGAGTAAGTTTGGGGAAACATAATTAGAAGCTAGTAAAAGAAACAGATTCAATGGGCATCACACGAGCGACTCTAAGCGGTCACCACTTCAAGTGTGTTGGTTAAGCCCAACCCGTAGGTGGGTGAGATCCCAAATACAACAGACTGTGACCGCATCCACATATCCCCCTTTAATAGCTTTATGAAGCACCATTTGTAAGAGTATGTCTGGTGTCCTTAGATATCTTCTTTTAGCATCATCTCTCCTCTTAGATTTAGAATTTGGAAGCATTTATTCTATACTTGGCTTCCTTTCAATTTTTGTTTCCTCTTCAAACTCTAATTTTAAACTTTAAAATATTAGAGTTTTATTTTTTATTTAATTTATTTAAATTTCTTATTATTTATGTTTTTCAATTTTCTTTTATTTTTTATTTTTAAAATTTTTTAGATTTTTTATTATTATTTTAAATGTTTGCTTGTTTTTTAATTTTTTAATTTTTTTAATTTTTTGAAACATATCAATTTGGTTTACTCACCTTGGATATGCAAAGATGAAAATGTAGGGTATTATATTTCAATTTTTCTTACATCCTCATTTTTGCTAAAATCATACAGTTTTTAGAAAATACAATGATTTAAGCTTTAAGAGGTCCCATTTAAACTAATTAATTGAAGAGAGTTAGATCAAAACTTATTGGATAGAACCTCTCTACTTCTAAATCATATTTGCAATGGAGTCTCCTTTGCATCTATCAAATGCTGATAAAAAACCAATTTTACATTAGCTTTTGGGCGGTCAAATGAATTCATATAGAATTTTTGTTTTTTTAAGTATTTAGACCTTATTATAAGATTTCCAAATAGTATAATTTTAAATATATTTAATTTCATTAATATATTTTTATTTTATTTCTTATGAATGTAGGGTTTTCACCAAACATAAACTTCTTTGTTCAATGCCTATGGAAAAATAGTTAACATCACCCCCAAAAAATTGAAAAATATTCATGCACTAGGTATTGAAGTCCTCTTTCCAACAAAAAAAATAAAAATTGATTTCCATTACATATACAACAAGTTATGTAATATCAAATGGACATATATCAAAATTACAGTTAACTCGACTTCAAATCTTAATAAAATATAAAATATTGAATATAATGTTACAAAAAAAATTGCAAATACTATCTATGAATGTTAAAAAACCAAATTTGAAAGAATCTCATTCATATCTATTATAAAAAAAAGTAATGCTATACGGAATGAGTATCACTCTTTAAAGTTTTTTTTTTTTGAAAAAATTAGTTTTTGAGGGAGATAGGAAAATGAAAGAAAATTGATTCCAAAAATTATCAAAAAAAATATTTTTACAATCTTCATACAAAATGAAACAAATCACTAGTTTACATCATCTACAAATTCCTTATGGTTTAGAAGTAATAGGTGTTTGGATCTGACATTTTTTCTGAAAATGAATATTGCAATGTCAAAGTTGGCAAAAAAGTGTAACCCACTATTGTGGGTTCAACCATAACCACATCCATTTAAGGCTATCTATTTCTTTAAATCCATTCAACTTCTATAATGTTCCAATGATGATTTGAATTTGATTTGACATTTGAGCGAGAATTGTGTGGATAGGTGACTGCTAGCTATTACGGTTTAAGGAACTATTTGGAGAAATGAAAATAGGAGATAGTTTAGGGAAACATAAATAGTAGCTAGTAAAAGAAACAAGTTCAATGGGCTTCACACTAGTGACTCTAAGTGATCGATGCTTCAAGTGTGTTGGTTAAGTCCGACCCGTAAGTGGGTGAGCTCCCGAATATAACAGAACTGTGACCGCATCCACGTATTCCCCTTTAGTGGATTTACGAAGCACCATTTGTCCAAGTATGTTTGGTGTCCTCGGATATCTTCTTTTAGCATCATCTCTCCTCTTAGATCTAGCATTTGGAAGAATTTATTCTATACTTGGATTCCTTTCAATTTGTGTTTCCTCTTCAAACTCTAATTTTAAACTTAAAAATATTAGAGTTTAATTTTTTTTTTTATTTCTAATTTTTTTTTTATTATTTATGTATTTAAATTTTCTTTTATTTTTTAGTTTTTAAATTTTTTTAGATTTTTTATATTATTTATTTATTTATATTTTTAAATTTTTTAAATTTTTTAATTTTTTCAAACATATCAATTAGGTTTAATCACCTTGGATATGCAAAGATGAAAATGTTGGGTACTATATTTCAATTTTTCTTGTTCATTTACCAACCTTGCAACAATCTTGAGCATAGAAACTCATAATTTCTTAGAGAAACTCATAATTTCCTAGAGATCAATATTAAGAGTAGGTTGGGGCACCAATAATACTCATGGGAGGGAATTTATGTAACAATAGATATATCTATTCTATGTAATATAAAAAGTACAACAAAAATTTATAGGTCTCTAATTTTTTTTTTTTGATCGATAAAAGGCTGAGGCCAAAGAATTTTATTAATTTTAAAAAATAGATAGAATTACATTTGCACCTCCATTCGTTGTGGGCACCGGTAGGAAAGAATGGAGGGAAGCAAACCTCCGGTCTAGCCCAGATCCCTCAAGGATCAGAAAAAATTAAGAATGCGATACAAAATGGAGATACAAGATCACAAAGGGAACTTGTCCAAAATAATGAAGATTGTCTGTTGAAATCCTCTGTGTAAAGTTGAGCATCAGATTGCCCATTTCTTGGGGTGATGCTGCCATTTGTGCGCAATAGGTCTTGCTATTCTTGAAACACAAGGTTAAGCATACTCTGCTCCATATGCTGCACAAAATCTTGAGAAAATCTCTCACCAGAATTTTAGGAAAAGGAAAACCGAACAAGTCAACTTATACAATATATCATACCTGCCTGGATGGTCACCCTGTTAGGATACACAGCTCAAAATATTAGTCTCAGAAAATCTCCATAAATATAATGCAAGAGTGATTACCCATCGAAGAGCATAAACTCAATAAATATTAACGAGGCAAATTCCATAAGTATTCCTGCAAATAGATCGCGGGGAGCTGCCATCTTAAAGAATATACACAGCTTAACAAGATTACAAAGTTAAGATAAATCAACCTAGAGACATTAAAGCCCAAAAGCTTCTTAAGAACAAAATAAGAGACAAAACATCAAGAATATAGGGGACCGAAAAGGTAAAATAGAGATGAGGATAGCTAGGTAAGTGTTAGTCCTAAAAGAAGGCAATATCTACATAAATAATAATACCTATATATTCGTGATCACATATATCTGACAGAGTGATATGCCGGCATGTTTATATACCTATTCTCATTAATGTAAGGTATTGCCTCCTTCTAGTCTTAAAGCATATCCTAGCAGAGCGGTGATGAACTTCAATAAAGACTCATTGAAGACAGTAATTCCATCGATAAAAGATAACGAGGAGAGCAAAGATGGTTTTCATTGATGGGAAAAGGTCTTCGAGGGGATAATACCATCAGTGTAACATAAAAAGGGCTCACTGAAAGGAAAGTTCTCATCAAAAGAATAATGTTGATCAAACAAAAGGAAGCTACATCGATAAAGATATCAATGAGGAAATAGGTGTCGACGATGCTAACAGGCATGCCTCCGATATGCATGGTTTCACCGATGCGCCTTTATCAATGGAAGATGACAAGGGAGGATAAAGAAAGGCTTCGGTGACACAATAGATCCATTCATCGATAGGGCATGATGATTTCGATGGAAGAAGTGTTTCAGTGGAAAAAGGTCACCGAAGCCCAAGGTTTCTTCGACATAAAAACCCAATGGATATCAGATAGCTATCGGTGAGGAAAAAGCCATAGTGACCGAATACAATATTTTGATGAAAGAAGGATTATCTGTGAGGTTAAATTATAAAAGGCCCCTATTGTTAAAAGAAATTGTCATTTTCATTAATACCATGGTAGCCTACAAGTCATTAAGCGGGTGCAATAGCATCCTATTTAAGATATCTGGGTTCAAATAATATCGATGAGACCCAACGATGTCTCATCAATATAGAAGGGCCATCGAAGAAAGGAAGCACCGATGAACTTCAGAAAAGACTCATCAAAGACAGTAATTCCATTGACAAAACATATCGAGGAAAGTGGAGATGATTTTTATCAATGGGAAAAGGTCTTCTAGGAGATAGTACCATCGGTGTAACATAATCACGGAAAGGAATTCTCTCATCGAAAGAATAAAGTTGATCAAACAAAAGGAAGCTACATCGATAAAAGATATCGATGAGGAAATAGGTTTCGAGGAAGCGAAAAGGCATGCCTTTGATATACATGGTTTCACCAATGCGACTTTATCGGTGAAGGATGATAAGGGAGGATGATAATATCAATGAGACCCAATGATGTCTTCATCGATATAGAAGGGCCATTGTAGTACCCCTACTCGTTTGGACTCATATTTTACTATTGGTCTTTCTCAGTGGATACATTACCGTGAATTGTTATTCAGATTTATATGACATTATTCCATGCATAATCTAAATATGAGATGCATGATTTATTTACACTATTTCTATACTTGTGATTTATGGCATTGTATGGTTTATTGCAATGTACTGACACTTTACCTTATTTATGCAATGTATGTTGTGTATCTGCGAGTGTATTGGATGCAAGGGGATGATTTTCCTTCACTCATTTTGGTGACATAGGGAACGTCGCGATTCTCCTTCATCGGTGTGTATGCTATGTTTTCTATATGGTATATATTCATGTGTGGTTTGGTGATGCAAGATATTGCAGGTACAAGTACCGGGTAGGTACGGGATATCATCTCCACCTGGCTTCACAGGTTTGAGTGTGCCTTATATATTTTTTGATGGAAGTGGAGGAGATAGTAGTTGACCCTATTTTGTTCAGTTACACTCGGGTGAGTGTCGTCAGTTAGTCATCCTGTCAATCATTAACCTTCGTGTTTTGTTGATTGACCTTTTATGAGAAATTGCTTGATGTTGCTCAATTTGCGTGTTTAAGTGATTTTAATTACTGCATTTTATGTTTTATTTGTCTATGAAGGGTGAAAAATTGTTGGTAATTTGAATTAAATAGTGACGCGAGGATTTAACGTCCTTTGTGTAGATGTAGGTGAATTATCGAAATGATATTCAATGTTTGGTTTTCAAATTATACTAAAAGTTATACGTATTTAATATGTAATTTCGGACTTAGACATATATATATATATAATTATATGCATAGGTAATTATGAGTCATATTCAATTATGTTGATTATTCTTAATAGGATTATTTATAAGTTGGATTTTACGACGTAACGTACTATATATCGAATGTTTATTGTCTTTTGTACAAAAAGAAATACATCTTTATTAAGCATCATTTTGGTTACAATAATACAATTTTTATATAATATTAGTTAAATATATTTGGTAGTTAAATAATTGTGAAATCTGTCATATATATATATATATAATATATATAAACAATTATCGTGAGAATAAATATATAAACATATTATATATATGTATATAAATTGACCATATACAAATATATAAATATGTAATTATGATATATAAAAACATATTTTAAAAAAAAATTATAAATATTACTTTAATGAAAAACCGAAATATATATTTACATATATATTTAATTTATTAAATAAAGATTAATGTAAAAACAAAATATATATTAGTCATTAATTATATATATTAAAAATATAATTAAAAAAAAAATTAAATTATAATAAATTAAAAACTAAAAAAAATTATTATAAAGGAAGGTGGTGGCTTGTAAGTTTTAATAAAGTAATGGTGAAGTCAATTTAGTATTGAAGTCAAAAGCCACATGTTTTAATAAAGTTTGTTATAAGTAATGATTATGATCTTGCTTATGTTATAGTTATGGTGAAGTATCATTTATTGTTTGGGTTAGTTAATGAAAAATCATAGAATATTAAGTGTAATTACATTATAGCTATAGGAGTGGAATTTTGTTTAAGAACATATTGCACACTTTTTATTATATGAAGGAAATTTAGACTTATGTTTAGAACCTAGGTCTTAAGACTTATTAGTCGCTTCTCTAGGAGAGTTTACAGAGTAATGGCTTACTATTGAAATATTACGTTTATGACTTATTAAATAGTGTATTAATATAGTTGTAATTCTTGTTTTCTGAAAGACTTTATTTGCAAGTTGTTTCTGCATTTGACTGTTTTAAGGAAAGATTGTCTGTGTTAGGTTCATGTGTAAATGGTGTTTTCTGTCAAGTTTAAATTCCAATTCTTGTTGCATTATCATTGTGTCCTATGTTATTATGTTTCCTTGGTCAGGTGTTGATGTATAACTTTATGGATGTGAGCCATTGTGTGTTTGTCCAAATGGTCAACCTTTGGTTACTAAATTGTGTATCCTTCACCTGTGGTTTGTCAGGATTAGGTATGGTTGTTTGTTTCACCATAGAGGTCTCATAGAGAGACTTTTCCTATAGTGTCCTATGAGAGAGAGTGGCTTTTGAGCAGGGGCTGTGCCCAAAGTGGATGACAGGATAACCCATTGAAAGTCGGATAAAAAGTGATAACCTAATAATTGATTTGGGATGGGTGAGATCAACATTAATTAAGATAATGTGCCTCATTCTTAGGTGTAGTGCTTGTACAGGGTTCATAATGTTACGAGAAGGCCTGGAATGGCAAACTTACCACCTTGTCTTCATGAAAGGATTGGTAGGGTCTGCATGAGACTTAATTGGAGCCGGAAGCCGGGAGAGGTTACCAAGATAGAGAGCCGCGACCTAGGAGGCTGTACCATGGTATCCATCTTAAGCTATGTGATGACACTCTCTCCTTAGAGTCACTAGTGTTTGTGAGTTGAGTCACATGAATGTTTGCAGAGTCATGTATTTCTTTCGTATTTGTCTTATTTTTCTTGCTTGAGGGTTTTCTACTATCTCCTAGCACGGTGGGGTGGTTCCATTTCTGGATCACATGGTCAGGTGGTAGTGCCACTTCCCATCGGATGATTTGGAAAGTATCTTCGAGTGAGGAAGGGCTTCGTTGAAGTTCTTGGTTCGATGTTCATGTACTAGCTCATGTTCGTGACCATTGTTCCGTTCTACCCTTGAGGTCTTGTATCGAAACCTTTATGTAACCTTGATTTCTTTGTAATGTTGTAATTTATGGTACTTTTGTAAACATTTCTTTATGGATATTGTAAAAAAAGAAATTATTGGAATGCATGTTATTTCAGTTACTTAATTCTTTTGTATATATTAAATGATTGCTTTGGAGTACTTTGAATTCTTTCATTGTGGAATTTTTATCTTAAACATTTAATTTCCCTATAAAGCTAAATAGTAGGTTTTTCCATGGTGTTAATATAATTTACAAAGTAATCTTCATTGGTGACCCTTAGGAAATTCAGAAGTTAGACTTCCACTGTGTTATTAGATGTGCAATGGTTTAATTCAAGCACTTGTTCTTTTTAAAGAAAAAAATTATTTCACCCTTAGTTGCATAGATTGTGATGTTTTTCCTTTAGGGTTTCTAGTAGGGCATTACATTTGGTATCAGAGCTTAAGTTTCAACACTGGGTACTCTGGGTTTGTAGTGTGCCTATTCAACTTGACCTTTTTGCTTAGGTCTTAATGTTTGTGGTTCCCTTGTTTATCCTTGCCGTAGGTCTGAACCATTTTCTCTATACAATGCTAGGTCATGGCTAAGAAAACTAAGGGAGGTGGCGAGTAGAGTTGGCTACAGGTGTCCGTGTTTCTATAGATGCCTTTGTTTCCAGTTGTGAGTTGAATCTAGGAACCATAGTTACTTCAGCTGACCTTCGAGTCATTCCTTTGGGTTCATATGGAATTGTGTTGGGAATGGATTGGATATCCTCTCATAGTGCTCATGTAGACTGTCGCAAGAAGACAATGGAGCGTTTAGATGACCTAGGTAAGAAAGTGGAAATTGTTGGAGTTCAGAGACCAATATCCTTATGTATGATCTCCGCTATGCAAATTAAGCGGTGCATGTGTAGAGGGTATCAACTTTTTGTAGTTACTCTTGAGGACGTGGATGAGTCAAAGAGTCAAGAAATCACTATTGATAGTCACCCTATTCTTCGAGAGTATGCTGATGTATTTCCATTGGATATTCTTGGTATGCCTCCAAAGCGAGACATACACTTGGTTCCTAGTGCAGAACCTATTTTGAGAGTTGTATTCTTATTTGTTTTAGGCTTCTAGGATTAAGACTAGTTTTGGGGGAGAGAATGTAGTACCCCTACTCATTTGGACTCATATTTTACTATTGGTCTTTCTCAATGGATACATTACCATGAATTGTTATTCAGATTAATATGACATTATTCCATGCTTAATCTGAATATGAGTTCCATGATTTATGTACACTATTTCTACACTTGTGATTTATGGCATTGTATGGTTTATTGCAATGTACTGACACTTTACCTTATTTATGCAATGTATGTTCTGTATCTGCGAGTGTATTGGATGCAAGGGGACAATTTTCCTTCACTCATTTCGGTGAGATAGGGAACATAGCGATTCCCCTTCATTGGTGTTTATGTTATGTTTTTTATATGGTATATATGCATGTGTGGTTCGATGATGTAGGATATTGCAGGTACAAGTACCAGGTATGTACGGGGTATCATCTCCACCTGGCTTCATAGGTCTGAGCATGCCTTATATATTTTCTGATGGAAGTGGATGAGATAGTAGTTGACCCTATTTTGTTTAGTTACACTCGGGTGAGTGTCATCAGTTAGTCGTCCTGTCAGTTGTTAACCATTGTATTTTGTTGATTGACCTTTTATGAGAAATCGCTTGATGTTGCTTAGTCTGTGTTTAACTGATTTTAATTACTACATGTTATGTTTTATTTGTCTGTCAAGGGTGAAAAATTGTTGATAATGTGAATTAAATAGTGACGCGAGGATTTAACATCCTTCGTGTAGAGGTAGGTGAATTATCAAAACGATATTGAATATTTGGTTTTGAAATTATACTAAAGTTATACGTATTTAATATGTAGATTCAGACTCAGACATATACATATACATAAATGCGTAGGTAATTATGAGTCATATTCAATTATGTTGATTCTTCTTAATAGGATTATTTATAAGTTGGATTTTACGACGTAACGTACTATATATCGAATGTTTATTGTCTTTTATACAAAAAGAAATACATCTTTATTAAGCATCATTTTGGTTACAATAATACAATTTTTATATAATATTAGTAAAATATATTTTGTAGTTAAATAATTGTGAAATTGGTCGTGTATATATATATATATATATAATTATCATGAGAATAAATATATAAACATATTATATAAATGTATATGAATTGACCGTATACAAATATATAAATATGTTATTATGATATATAAAAACATATTTTAAAAAAATTAATAAATATAACTTTAATGAAAAACCAAAATATATATTTACATATATATTTAATTTATTAAATAAAGATTAATGTAAAAAAATAAATATATATTAGTCATTAATTATATATATTAAAAATATAATTAAAAAAAAATTAAATTAAAATAAATTAAAAACTAAAAAAAATTATTATAAAGGAAGATGGCGTATTGTATGTTTTAATAAAGTTTAAAAAAAACTAATAAGTAGGGTGGCCGAAAGTAATATCGACCACCGCCTTAATAAAAGGGAGGGGTCGGTATTACTACTGACCACCCTCCTCCCTTTGCATTATACATACCCCCCTCCATTTTATTATACGTGCTTCCTCCCTTTTTAAATAAAGACTTCTGCACGTTGCAACATACCCGCCTAAGTAGAAAGTGGCATCAATTACTATGCAAACTTTGCCATTAAGGTATGTAGTGGTAGGATTAATGTAGGGGTAGGAATTAATGTAAGGGTAGGAATTCAACGTGTATTATATAGTAATTTAACCTTGCATATTGTTAGGAAGTTATTTTTAGTAAAGTCAATTTAGTATTGAATTCAAAAGCCACATGTATTATCTATAAATAAGGATTTAACCACATTAGTGGTGTGGTGTCATGAAATGGATAGTGAATAACTTTACATGGTGAACACATAGGTGTTCATATATGATTAGGACTATTATGATGCAATTAGATCTTGAGTGGTGTCACTTAGAATCAATCCACCTCTAGTAGAGATAGCCCGAAAGTAGGAAAGAGGGTAGATGACAACCCTATGTATAGACCATTGAGTTGGAAGATAAGGGAGGTGAGATGAAATGAAGGATTAGAGATTCATTAGCTTCCAAGGAAGGATGGTAGACCTCGGGAGGGAAAGAATAGAGTGGAGGAAAAGAATAGAGTGCAGGAAAAGAATAGAGTAGAGGAGAAAAATAGAGTAGAATAGAGAGATAGAGAGGATACTTTTGGAAGTATCAAAGAGAGTTGGTTTTTGAGATAGAGTTGGGAGTATATTGGAGATAAGGTTCGTAAGCAAATTGCGTTATCATTCCGAAGAAGGGTGTTGAGGTTTTGCATACAGGTTAACTTTGCAAAAGGTCAGGAATTTCTTTAGTTTTGGATCATTATTATTTACAAAGTCTTTGTTATAAGTAATGATTATGATCTTGCTTATGTTATAGTTATGGTGAAGTATCATTTATTGTTTGGGTTTGTTAATGAAAAATCATAGAATATTAAGTGTAATTACATTATAGCTATAGGAGTGGAATTTTGTTTCAGAACATATTGCACACTTTTTATTATATGAAAGAAATTTACGCTTACGTTCAGAACCTAGGTATTAAGACTTATTAGTCGCTTCTCTAGGAGAGTTTAGGGAGCAATGGCTTACTGTTGAAACATTAGGTTTATGACTTAATAAATAGTGTATTAATATAGTTGTAATTCTTATTTTCTGGAAGTCTTTATTTGCAAGTTGTTTATGCATTTGACTGTTTTAAGCAAAGATTGCCTGTGTTAGGTTCATGTGTAAATGGTGTTTTCTGTCCAGTTTGAATTCCAATTATTGTTGCATTATCGTTGTGTCCTATGTTATTATGTTTCCTTGGTCAGGTGTCGTTGTATAACTTTATGGATGTGAGCCATTATGTGTTTGTCCAAATGGTCAACCTTTGGTTAGTAAATCATGTATCCTTCACCTGTGGTTTGTCAGGATTTAGTATGGTTGTCTATTTCGCCATAGAGTTCTCATAGAGAGACTTTTCCTGTAGTGTCCTATGAGAGAGAGTGGCTTTCGAGTGGGAGCCATGCCCGAAGTGGATGACAGGATAACCCGTCGAAAGTCGGATAAAAAGTGATAACCTAATAATTGATTTGGGATGGGTGAGATAAACATTAATTAAAATAATGTGCCTTGTTCATAGGTGTAGTGCTTGTACAGGGCTCATAATGTTACGAGAAGGCCTAGAATGGCAAACTTACCACCTTGTCTTCATGAAAGGATTGGTAGGGTCTGCATGAGACTTAATTAGAGCCAGAAGCCAGGACCTAGGAGGCTATACCATGGTATCCATCTTAGGTTATGCAATGACACTCTCTCCTTAGAGTCACTAGTGTTTGTGAGTTGAGTCACATGAATGTTTGCAGAGTCATGTATTTCTTTCATATTTGTCTTATTTTTCTTGCTTGAGGGTTTTCTATTATCTCCTAGCATGGTGGGGTGGTTCCATTTCAGGATCACATGGTCGGGTGGTATTTCCACTTCCCATCGGATGATCTGGAATGTATCTAATAGTAAGGAAGGGCTTCATTGGAGTTCTTGGTTCGTGGTTCATGTACCAGCTCATGTTCGTGACCATTGTTCAGTTGAAACCTTGAGGTCTTGTATCAAAACCTTTATGTAACCTTGATTGCTTTGTAACGTGGTAATTTATGGTATTTTTGTAAACATGTCTTTATGGATATTGTAAAAAAAGAAATTATTGGAATGCATGTTATTTTAGTTACTAAATTCTTTTGTATATATTAAATGATTGCTTTGGAGTACTTTGAATTCTTTCATTGTGGAATTTTTATCTTAAACATTTAATTTTCCTATAAAGATAAACAATAAGTTTTTCCATTGTGTTAATATTATTTACAAAGTAATCTTCTTTGGTGACCCTTAGGAAATTAAGAAGTTAGACTTCTGCTATGTTATTAGATGTGCAATGGTTTAATTCAAGCACTTGTTCTTTTTAAAGAAAAAAATTATTTCACCCTTAGTTGCATAGATTGTGATGTTTTTCCTTTAGGGTTTCTAGCGAGGCATTACATTTGGTATCAAAGCTTAAGTTTCAACACTGGGTACTCTGGGTTTGTAGTGTGCCTATTCAACTTGACCTTTTTGCTTAGGTCTTAATGCTTGCGTTTCCCTTGTTTATCCTTGCCATAGGTCTGAACCATTTTCTCTATATAGTGCTAGGTCATGGCTAAGAAAACTAGGGGAGGTGGCCAGTAGAGTTGGCTACAAGTGTTCGTGTTTCCGTAGATGCCTTTGTTCTGAGTTGTGAGTTGAATCTAGGAACCATGGTTACTTCAGTTGACCTTTGAGTCATTCCTTTGGGTTCATATGGAATTGTCTTGGGAATGGATTGGATATCTTCTCATAGTGATCACATAGAATGTCACTAGAAGACAATGGATGAGTCAAAGAGTCGAGAAATCGCTCTTGATAGTCAGCCTATTCTTCAAGAGTATGCTGATGTATTTTCTTTGGATATTCCTGGTATGCCTCCAAAGCGAGACATAGACTTTCACATAGACTTGGTTCCTGGTGCATAACCTATTTCGAGAGTTGTATTCTTATTTGTTTTAGGCTTCCAGGAGTAAGCCTAGTTTTTGGGGGGAGAATGTAGTTCCCCTACTCATTTGGACTCATATTTTCCTATTGGTCTTTCTCAGTGGATACATTATTGTGAATTGTTATTCAGATTTATATGACATTATTCCATGCTTAATCTGAATATGAGATTCATGATTTATTTACACTATTTCTATACTTGTGATTTATGGCATTGTATGGTTTATTGCAATGTACTGACACTTTACCTTATTTGTGCAATGTATGTTGTGTATCTGCGAGTGTATTGGATGCAAGGGGATTATTTTCCTTCACTCGTTTCGGTGAGACAAGGAACATCACGATTCTCATTCATTTGTGTGTATGCTGTGTTTTCTATATGGTATATATGCATGTGTGGTTCGGTGATGCAGGATGTTGCAGGTACAAGTACCGGGTAGGTACGGGGTATCGTCTTCACTTGGCTTCACAGGTCTGAGCATGCCTTATATATTTTTCGATGGAAGTGGAGGAGATAGTAGTTGACCCTATTTTGTTTAGTTACACTCGGGTGAGTGTCGTCAGTTAGTCATCCTGTCAGTCGTTAACCTTCGTATTTTGTTGATAGACCTTTTATGAGAAATTGCTTGATATTGCTCAGTCTGCGTGTTTAAGTAATTTTAATTACTGCATGTTATGTTTTATTTGTCTGTGAAGGGTGAAAAATTGTTGATAATGTGAATTAAATAGTGATGCAAGGATTTAACATCCTTTGTGTAGAGGTAGGTGAATTATCGAAACAATATTCAATGTTTGGTTTTCAAATTATACTAAAAGTTATACATATTTAATATGTAGATTCAAACTCAGACATATACATATACATATACATATACACGTAGGTAATTATGAGTCATATTCAATTATGTTGATTATTCTTAATAGGATTATTTATAAGTTGGATTTTACGACGTAACGTACTATATATTGAATATTTATTATCTTTCGTACAAAAAGAAATACATCTTTATTAAGCATCGTTTTGGTTACAATAATACAATTTTTATATAATATTAGTTAAACATATTTGGTAGTTAAATAATTATGAAATCGGTCGTATATATATAAACAATTATCATGAGAATAAATATATAAACATATTATATATATGTATATGAATTGACCATATACAAATATATAAATATGTAATTATGATATATAGAAACATATTTTAAAAAAAAATTATAAATATCACTTTAATGAAAAACTGAAATATATATTTACATATATATTTAATTTATTAAATAAAAATTAATGTAAAAATATATATATATTAGTCATTAATTATATATCTTAAAAATATAATAATTAAAAAAAATTAAAATAATTTAAAAACTAAAAAAAATTATTATAAAGGAAGGTGGTGGGTTGTAAGTTTTAATAAAGTTTTTAAAATAATAATAAGTAGGGTGGTCGATAGTAATATCGACCAGCCCCTTAATAAAAGGAAGGGGTCAGTATTACTACTGACCACCCTCCTCCCTTTGCATTATACATACCCCCCTCCATTTTATTATACGTGCTTCCTCCCTTTTTAAATAAAGACTTCTCCACATTGCAACATACCCGCCTAAGTAGAAAGTGGCATCGATTACTATGCAAACTTTGCCATTAAGGTATGTAATGGTAGTATTAATGTAGGGGTAGGAATTAATGTAAGGGTAGGAATTCAACGTGTATTATATAGTAATTTAACCTTGCATATTGTTAGGAAGTTATTTTTAGTAAAGTCAATTTAGTATTGAAGTCAAAAGCCACATGTACTATCTATAAATAAGGATTTAACCACATTAGTGTTGTGGTGTCATGAAATGGATAGTGAATAGCTTTACGTGGTGAACACACAGGTGTTCATATAGGATTAGGACTATTATGATGCAATTAGATCTTGAGTGGTGTCACTTAGAATCAATCCACCTCTAGTAGAGATAACCCGAAAGTAGGAAAGAGGGTAGATGACAACCCTATGTATAGACCATTGAGTTGGAAAAGAAGGGGAGGTGAGATGCAATGAAGGATTAGAGATTCATTCGCTTCAAAGGATGGACGGTAGACCTCAGGAGGGAAAGAATAGAGTGGAGGAAAAGAATAGAGTGGATGAAAAGAATAGAGTAGAGGAGAAAAATAGAGTGAAATAGAGAGATAGAGAGTATACTTTTGGAAGTATCAAAGAGAGTTGGTTTTTGAGATAGAGTTGGGAGTATATTGGAGATAAGGTTCATAAGCAAGGTGCGTTATCATTTGGCAGAAGGGCATTGAGGTTTTGCATACGGGTCAACTTTGCAAAAGGTTAGGAATTTCTTTAGTTTTGGATCATTATTATTTACAATGTCTTTGTTATAGGTAATGATTATGATCTTACTTATGTTATAGTTATGGTGAAGTATCATTTATTGTCCGGGTTAGTTAATGAAAAATCATAGAATATTAAGTGTAATTACATTATAGCTATAGGAGTGGAATTTTGTTTAAGAACATATTGCACACCTTTTATTATATGAAAGAAATTTACGCTTATGTTCAGAACCTAGGTATTAAGACTTATTAGTCGCTTCTCTAGGAGAGTTTAGGGAGTAATGGCTTACTGTTAAAATGTTGTAATTCTTATTTTCTGGAAGTCTTTATTTGCAAGTTGTTTATGCATTTGACTGTTTTAATGAAAGATTGCCTGTGTTAGGTTCACATTTAAATGGTGTTTTCTGTCAAGTTTAAATTGCAATTCTTGTTGCATTATTGTTGTTTCCTATGTTATTATGTTTCCTTCGTCAGGTGTTGATGTATAACTTTATGGATGTGAGCGATTGTGTGTTTGTCCAAATGGTCAACCTTTGGTTAGTAAATCGTGTATCCTTCACCTGTGGTTTGTCAAGATTAGGTATGGTTGTCTGTTTCTCCATAGAGGTCTCATAGAGAGACTTTTCCTATAGTGTCCTATGAGAGAGAGTGGCTTTCGAACAGGGGCCATGCCCAAAGTGGATGACAGGATAACCTGTTGAAAGTCGGATAAAAAGTGATAACCTAATAATTGATTTGGGATGGGTGAGATAAACATTAATTAAGATAATGTGCCTCATTCTTAGGTGTAGTGCTTGTACAGGGCTCATAATGTTATGAGAAGGCTTGGAATGGCAAACTTACCACCTTGTCTTCATGAAAGGATTGGTAGGGTCCACATGAGACTTAATTGGAGCCGGAAGCCGGGACCTAGGAGGTTGTACCATGGTATCCATCTTTAGCTGTGTGATGACACTCTCTCCTTAGAGTCACTAGTGTTTGTGAGTTAAGTCACATGAATGTTTGCAGAGTCATGTATTTCTTTCGTATTTGTTTTATTTTTCTTGCTTGAGGGTTTTCTACTATCTCCTAGCATAGTGGGGTGGTTCCATTTTGGGATCACATGGTCGGATGGTAGTTCCACTTCCCATCAGATGATCTAGAAGGTATCTTTAGGCGAGGAAGGGCTTCATTGGAGTTCTTGGTTCATGGTTCATGTACCAGCTCATGTTCATGACCATTGTTTAGTTGAAACCGTGAGGGCTCGTATCAAAACCTTTATGTAACCTTGATTTCTTTATAACGTTGTAATTTATGTTATTTTTGTAAACATGTCTATGGATACTATAAAAAAAAGAAATTATTGGAATGCATGTTATTTCAGTTACTTAATTCTTTTTGATATATTAAATGATTGCTTTGGAGTACTTAGAATTCTTTCATTGTGGAATTTTTATCTTAAACATTTAATTTTCCTATAAAGCTGAACAGTAGGTTTTTCTATGGTGTTAATATAGTTTATGAAGTAATCTTCGTTGGTGACCCTTGGGAAATTTAGAAGTTAACTTCCGCTGTGTTATTAGATGTCCAATGGTTTAATTCAAGCACTTGTTCTTTTTAAAGAAAAAAATTATTTCACCCTTAGTTGCATAGATTATGATGTTTTTCCTTTAAGGTTTTTGGCGGGGCATTACAGCCATCGAAGAAAGGAAGTGCCGATGAACTTTAGAAAAGACTCATCAAAGATAGAAATTCCATCGACAAAAGATATCGAGGAAAGTGGAGATGGTTTTCATTGACAGGAAAAGGTCTACGAGGAGATAATACCATCGGTCTAACTTCTCACCGAAAGGAATGTTCTCATCGAAAGAATAAAGTTGATCAGACAAAATGAGGCTGCCTCGATAAAAGATATCGATGAGGAAATAGGTTTTGAGGAGGCTAAAACACATGCCTCCGATATGCATGGTTTCATCGATGTGACTTTATCGGTGGAAGATGATAAGGGAGGATAAAGAAAGGCTTATGTGAGACAATAGATCCATTCACCAACAGGGCATGATAATTTTGATGGAAGAAGTGTTTCGGTGGAGAAAATAATGGAGGTCACCAAAGCCCGCAGTTTGTTCGACATAAAAACCCACTAGATATCAGATAGGTATCGGTGAGGAAACAGCCATAGGGACCAAATATAGTATTTCGATGAAAGAAGCATTATCGGTGGAGTTAAATTATAAAAGCCCCCTATTGTTAAAATAATTATCATTTTCATTAATACCATGGTTGCCCACAAGTCATCAAGCGGGTGTAATAGCATCCTATTTAAGATATCTGGGTTCAAATAATATCGATGAGACCCAACGATGTCTCATTGATATAGAAGGGCCATCGAAGAAAGGAAGCATCAATGAACTTCTGAAAAGACTCATCGACGATAGAAATTCCATCAACAAAAGATATCGAGGAAAGCGGAGATGGTTTTGATCGACGAGAAGGTCTATGAGGAGATAGTACCATCGGTGTAACATAGAAAGGACTCACCAAAAGGAATGTTCTCATCAAAAGAAAAATGTCGATTAGAAAAAAGAAGGCTACATCGATAAAAGATATCGATGAGGAAATAGGTTTCAAGGAGGCAAAAAGGCATGCCTCTGATACGCATGGTTTCACTAATGTGACTTTATCGGTGGAAGATGACAAGGGAAGAAAAAGAAAGGCTTTAGTGAGATAATAGAGCCACTCACTGACAGGGCATGATGATTTCGATGGAAGAATTGTTTCGGTGGAGAAAATAAAGGAGGTCAATGAAGCCCATAGTTTCTTCGACATAAAAACCCAATGGATATCAGATAGTTATTGGTGAGGAAACAGCCATAGTGACTGAATATAGTATTTCGATGAAAGAAGGATTATCTATGAAGTTAAATTATAAAAGCCCCCTATTGCTAAAAGAAATTATCATTTTCATTAATACCATGGTAGCCTACAAGTCATCAAGCAGGTGTAAAAGCATCCTATTTAAGATATCCGAGTTCAAATAATATCGATGAGACCCAACGATGTCTCATCAATATAGAAGGGCCATCGAAGAAAGGAAGAGCCGATGAACTTAGGAAAAGACTCATCGAAGATAGTAATTCCATCGACAAAAGATATCAAGGAAAGTGGAGATGGTTTTTATTGACGGGAAAAGGTCTTCGAGGAGATAGTACCCTCAGTGTAACATAAAAAGGACTCACCGAAAGGAATGTTCTCATCAAAAGAATAAAGTAGATCAAACAAAAGGAAGCTACATCGATAAAAGATATCGATGAGGAAATAGGTTTCAAGGAAGCAAAAAGGCATGCCTCCGATATGCATGGTTTCACCGATGTGATTTTATCAGTGGAGGATGATAAGGGAGGATAAAGAAAGGCTTCGGTGAGATAATAGATCCATTAACGAATAGAGCATGATGATTTCAATGGAAGAAGTGTTTCGATGGAAAAAATAATGGAGGTCACCGAAGCCTGAGGTTTCTTTGACATAAAACCCAATGGAGAACAGATAGGTATCGGTCAGGAAACAGCCATAGTGACCGAATATAGTATTTCGGTGAAAGAAGGATACATGCATTGAGAGTGCTTATCTGTCCTAGATAATTCATGAAAGGGTCCTGGGCCATAGGAATGTGAGATAAAACCTACATATATGTATATGTATGTATATATATATACATATATATATATATACATATATATATATACATATATATATATATATATGAGGATGAGAGGCTGAATATGAGGATGGATGACTGAATCAAGGTGAGGGTCTGAAAATGAAAGTTCCCAGATAAGTATATACAAAAATATTAGACTAGGGGCCTCTCCTTGGGCTAAAGGATGAAAGACTAAATAGGTATGAAGGAGAGGAAAAAAGTCTATGATTGAGATTTGTGTTTTAATGATTATATCTGACCATGGATTGAGCCTAAATATGTGAGTTAAAGTCTGGGAGAACAGATATATGAGCATATTTAAACTGAATGTTTGTCTGAGTATCTATACGTAAATACAGGGGGCAGAAAGAGGAATAAATGAGGGGGTTAAAACAAAGTCTGGGCAAGAGAAACATGCTAACGACCAGTTAGGACACAAAAAAAAAAGAGGGAGTTGCCTTAAGGTGGCACAGATAGGAGATTGATGCCATCAGCTCCCAAGTTGGCCAACTCATCTGCTCTTTTATTGCCCTCCCTATAAATATAATTGACTATGAACCTATCAAAATCTCTGCATAAGTCAAGAGCTTTTGACAGCAAAGTATTTAGTCTCTAATTAGGCATACTACCTTTCCTTAGAGCATTGACAATTATAGTTAAATCTCCTTCAATTTCTAAGTTCTTAACTCCTAGTTTCCTACATAAATATAGACCTTGCACCAGGGCCATAGTGTTGATGCCAATCGGAGAGGAAAGGGTTGCTAGTTCCTTGCCTTCCCAATTATGAACAACACATCCTATCCCTACTTGCCCTGGGTTGCCATGGGATGCCCCATCAAAGTTTAGCTTCACCCAACCTTCACTTGGGGGCTACCATTTGCATGCATCCCTTGATCGAAGACTTGCAATAGGACCATCTCCTACAAAGGGAGGAAAGGATAAGCCTTTCCATCTTTTTTTCATCTTTTCATCCCAATAAGTGATAGAGGCATTCTTCAATGTGCTTGATGATAGTCGGTTGTTCATGAGCTCAGTGATAGCTAACTCTATCCTGTTAATGATTCTGGGAACCTCTAGTTTTTCATTTTTAAAGAGACGTCTATTTCTCTCCTTCCATAGTTCCCACATAATGGAAGAAAGAAGATTTGTCCATAAACCTTCAAAGAGATAGCCATGCCTGAGGAGAGGCCATGCCTTGAGCATTCCAAAGATGGTGTGGAGGAAGGCTACAGACCATTCAAGTTTGTTGGTGAACTAGATCCAACATTTGTGAGCAAAGGAGCAATTAAGGAGGATATGATTGGTGTCTTCCTCGTCTACCTCACAAAGAGGACATCTACTAGGGCCCTCATACCCCCCATTCTTCTAAATTTGTTCATAGTTAGGAGCTTCTTCTGAACCGCAAGCTAGGAGAAGATACCTGCCTTAGGCAGATAATATTTATCCCAGCAAAGTTTCAAGGGAAGCTCAGTCATAGGTCTTATAAATGATTTGGAGATGAGAGAGTACCCATCCTTGGAGTTGTATTCTCCTCTTAGGGAGCCATCCCAGATGAGCTTGTCCTCATTCTGACCTAAGGCAATGTTCCTTGATTTAAGAATTGCCATAAGTTTTTGTTTATCCCTTATTGGGATATCCTCATCTTCCTTCTCAATCCACTGCCAACCAGCCCCATCCTCTGAAGGGGAGATATAGTTGTTTAATAGGGGTCCTCTATGAGATTCAAGAAGGATACGAGTAGCACCAAAGTCATGGATATTATCAATAGCCTTATATCCACCCCATGAATCTGACCAGAAAAGAGATTTATCCCCGAACCCCAAGTTCCAAGTAAGTCTATCTGAGATAATCCTCCTACAGTCTAACATAAAATTCCATAGGCAGGACCCTCTGGGAGGTTTGGTTTCTCTGAAGATTTGGATAGGATTCCCTCCATTAAGATATTTGTGGTGCAGCAAGCGAGCCCATTTGAGGTGGGGGGTTATGAACATCCTCCAGACCAACTTGGCACCCAAGGCTTTGCCCTGATCATGAAGGTTTTTAATGCCAATTCCTCCTTCTTCTTTAGGTTTGCATATGTTGTCCCAGGATATGAGTGATATTTTATGATTGTCATTAGCACATTGCCAAAAGAAAGTCTTGAGATTGTTGTTGAGCTCTGCAAGTTTAGAAGAAGATAAATGTTGACAGGAGAGCTGGTAAATGGGCATAGCTGACAAGACCGATCTAACCAAGGTTTCTCTACCTAAAGATGAAAGCCATTTTCCTTTCCAAGTGTTAATCCTAGACTTGATTTTATCCACCAAGTTGTCCCATAATTTTGAGGGTCTTCGACCCTTGTCAAGGGGAATGCCTAGGTATTTGCAAGGAAGAGTTCCTTCACTAATCTCCAGGATATTGCTGATCACTTTCCCTAAGGAGGGGTCTATGTTGAACATAAAAACTGCAGACTTGGCCAGATTCACCTCTTGACCCGAGGCAAGCATATAGGAATTAAGGATGCCTTTGAGGGCGCCCACTTCCCTTACACTTCCCTTCCCAAAAAGCATCATGTCGTTGACAAATTGTTGGTAGGTAAAGGGAGGGAGGCTGCTGGTAATGGGGATTCCTTGGATCCCTCCTTTCTCTTTGGCCTTAGAGATGGATCTACCTAGGGCTTCAACCATGATGATGAAGAGGAAGGGGGACATAAGATCTCCTTGCCTAAGCCCTCTTGAGCTACTTATGAAACCTTTTGGGAACACATTAACCAAGACCAAGAATTTGGGGGTGGATATACATTCAAAGATTAGGTTGATCAAGGATTTGTAAAATCCAAAGGCCTCCAAGCATTTGCATAGGAAGCGCCAATCAACTTTGTTGTAAGCTTTGCTTATGTCTAATTTGACTAGCATACTTGGGGACCTCTTGAGCTGGACCGAATGAATGGCCTCTTGGGCTATAATAACCCCATCATAGATTGATCTATCTACTACGAAGCTAGTTTGTTCTTCACTAATGATAATGGGGAGAAGATTATGGAGTCTAGCTGCTAGGGTTTTGATTAAGATTTGTACAGAGTGTTGCAAAGGTCTATTGGTTTGAAGTTATTATAGCTTTTAGGATTCTCTTTTTTTGGGATCAAAGCTAAGAAGGTATTTTTGATTTCTTTCAGAATCTGACCAAAGTTCCTAATACCTTCTTAGGCATCTGTGATCTCTGTCCCCATAAAACCCCAGCATTTTTGGAAAAAGCTAGTGGGAAAGCCATCCGAGCCCAAGGCCTTGTCGGGATTCATCTTCATAAGGACAGATTTAACCTCCTCCTCAGAGAATTTCTTTGACAGGATTTTGTTGTGGTCATCATTAATGAGTTTTGGAATATTCTTGATAATATTGAGTTGTCCTTTGAGGTTGGAGCCTTCAATATTGTTTAAGATTTTATCAAAAAACCTTGCTGCCTTAGAGGCAACATCATCTAGTTCAGATAGGATGGAACCCTACCAATTCTTAATTTTAGAAATTCGATTGACCCATCACCTCTACTTAGTACTATTGTGGGAAAACTTAGTATTTCGGTCCCCATCACTCAACCAAGTCTCCGTCGATTTTTGCTTCCAAAAGATCTCTTCATTTGAGAGTGTCTTTTCATACTCAGAGAGAAGAGCCTTTTCTTTGAGGAAGAGATGTTCATCCATCCCCTTCTCAAGAACCTCAATGTTAACATTCTTAAGATCATTTTCTATTAGGAGTTTTTTATCGAAAATATTACCAAAATTAGTCTTGTTCATTCTAAGAGCTTCCTTTTGATAAGCTTTAACTTTCTTGTTATAATAAACATCTTCGAACCAGAGAAAACAAAGCTTCTCCACTAGTTCTCAATTAAGCTTAAAAAGTTATCATCTCTGAACCACATGCTCTCAAATTTGAAGGGACATTTTTTAGGGGTGTGGTCAGATAATAAGATTAGTTGGAGTGGGAAATGGCCAGATCTTACTAAAGGGAGGGGTTCTGCATTCAGGGTAAAATTAAGCTCTGAGAGCTCTCCATGGATAAAGAACCTATCTAGTTTCTCAGCAATATTATAGAAACCAAGCCTTCTGCTATTCTAGGTGAAGGCATTATCTACCGTCTGGATTTCCAACAGGGAGTTCCTATTGATCCAATGATTGAAATATATAGCTACTGGAGGAAGTTTTTTGCTACCTCCTCTTTTGTTTGCTATCTTAGTGATAGCATTGAAATCTCCCCCAATGATGCATACATCATTTGGGAAACTTCTGAGGAAAGACTCTAGTTCCACCCACACCCTAGCCTTATCCCTATTTTCTATAGGACCGTAAACATTAATCAATTTGAATCTTAGGTTATTTTTATAACTTACTACTTCTCCTCCCATCCAAGTTTTCTTAATCTCTAAAGGTGTAAAAGAGATGAATCTAGAGTCCCAAATGATGACTAAGCCCCCTGAGGCCCCTGTTGCAGGGGAGTGCTTTAGCTGTCTAACACCTAGTTTTTTCTCAAAAAGGGCTATATCAGAGGAGTTCATTTTGGTTTCTTGGATTAACATTATATCTGGTTTAGAATCAGAGATGCAGTGCTTTAAGATGCATTGTTTGTTAGGGGCATTTAGACCCCTAACATTCCAAGTTATGATTTTCATGGCTCTGTGGGGAGGAGCTTCCCCTCCCCTACATTAAAAAGAGTAGATATTTTAGACCTGAACCTTGGCTTCTCCATCCTTTGATCTTAGTTCAAGAATGGATCTCCTAGCTCTTCTCTTATTGTGTTTAGCACAGTCAGGAGAGTCTTTGCTTCTATCAGAGCTGAGAATGCCTAGAATATTTGGGTTATCATTTTCTAAGTTATCTAATGCTACAAAGAGTTCATATGTTTCTAAGTCGACTCTAGTAACATCCACTAGATTTTTGACAATGAGATCCCTTTGTCTTTCCAACTCCTCATCATCATAGGTTTCGTCAACCAATAGGTCCATGAGGTCATTTACTACTTCTTCCCCTACAAAATTAGCAATGGTTTTAACTTCCCTAGCCACTTGATCATTCTCAGATTCTGCAATTGGATCAAAAACAACCTTCAGAGATGGAGGGCAAACCTTTGCCTCCTCAAAGGCCTCTGTACTTGAGACTAGAGAGATTGGTTGACCCTGTAAGGATGCCAATCCTAGATCTGGGGAAAGCCTATCTAGCTCTACTGATTGCTCAGAGGCAATTAGTTCCATTAAAGGGGGAGACCCCAAGGGACTCAACCTCTCTAGTGGAATGAGAGAGCTAGATGATGACAAATTTATCAGGCTGAGCTTCTCTTTTTGGGGGATAACCTCGTTGATTTCACCATCTTCCAGATCTCGATCCCCCAGAAGAGAGTCAGCTATAGGTGAATTTATAGTTAGTAGTGAAGGAAGAGGGGAGCAAGAGGGATTAGCAAGGGAGCTATGAGGATATAGGTTAGAGGTAAGATGATTAGGGTTAATATCAATCTTATAGCCCTCTAGGGTAAAACCCCCTCCTTCCATGAATCTGAATGGAGTGCCATTAGACTTGAGCAATGATACAAGGAAAGGTTTCTCAGAGGGGATCTTCCTTGGCATAGAATCTTTGAAAGGACCATTATAAAAGGGTAATCCTAGGGTTAGACAATATTTATCACATTTCAGAGTTATAGGCTCTAAAGATTTAATGTTAATATTCATTTTAACGATTAAGAGCTGGTTAAAGAAGCTTAGGGCAAATTTTTTGACTTCTACAAATTTACCTATTTTGTTGCCTATTATTCTTAAAAAGTTGTTATTGTGCAATTCTATAGAGAATTTATCAAGTGAAATTTCTCTATTAACCATGTAGGAATTGAATTGAGATGGGAGAAAGAGAGGTTGCCATTCCCAGCAATCAAACCCTAGACCTAATTTTAATATATCCTCATTAAGAAATGAATTTCTAAGATTATGATTACCACATTCAATAACTAAGAAATTTTTAGGAAGGATGTCAATTTTTACCTAGTTATTGAAGGAGGATGACACCTAGTTAGCAATTTCATACCTAGCCTGAGTATAATTATCAATTTCAATGATGAACCTATTAGGAGTATCTAGGGAATTTGAAGGTAGATCCGACATAGGGTGCTTAATTTCCTTAGAACTGTGACGGCCAGAGGTTTCCATATCCTCTGATAATTTGCCTAGGGATTTTTTGTGGAGGAATGTAGTGAGTTGAAGAACTCTTTGGCTGGTTAGGTTTTACAAAACCCTCCTCCCGAAAATAATTGGAAATCCTTTTGAGGCCGTTTGGTTGCCCTAATGCCCTTCTGCAGCTAACCAAATTCCAATCCTGATCCCAACCTTTGTAAAGAGGAGGGGGATCCCTAGCCGCATTAACCAAAGAGTATTTTGTTTTTGTAAAGAAGGCCTCTTGATCGCAGGTCCGTGAAATGACCTTACCAAGATCCTCAGTCCTGAAGTTATTAGCCAAAATAGCAAATCGATTAACAGAACCTCTGTAATTTCCCCATGGTGGATAAGAGCACTCGAAAGAAGATGTCAATGCATTGCATCTCTTTTTCGCACTTAGAGACATATTTTTTAAATTTATAGGTCTCTAATTGTTGTAGTTCTTGTGGAATATTAATTTTAATAAATAATGTACAAAATTGTTAGTTATAGATTTCAAGGCTGTCTCCAATTATTTTGGCTATAATTATATGAGTTGTATATCACTAGATGCACACTTTTATTTTCTACTAATAATATATTAGTTAGATATTTCTGGGAATTTGACAAATTACAATGTCAAATATTTATCTTAGTACAATATTTTTTATTGTTAGTAGCATAATTTTTGTGAATGTGAAAAATAGTGTTTCATAAATCAGGATAGGAATCCACTCATTTTTACCTAATACATTAAAGGGGAGAGAGAGCTCAAGAGATCTAACCTCAATTCTATTAGGAAAAGGGCTTACTGCAAATTGGATTCTTCTCTCCCTTTTTGATTAGTTGAGGATGCAATTGGAATTATGTAATTTGAATGATAGATCTATAGGGTAAATGAACTTGGAATTTGTCATAAATTAATATAAACAAAAAGCTATAGGTATAATATACAAAAACATAGCTAGATATGGTAGAAGGAACATAGAGGAACATGTGCCTAAAAAATGGCTTGAAAGTGCTTGAATTTAATTTAAATTGAACTTAAAATAAAATTAACTGAATTGGAAAATATTGCCTTCTGAGGACAATGCTAAATCTAAATTGGAATGCTTGAATTGAAACTTGATACCTCGATGGATCTTTCTTTGAAGTCTTCATTTATATGTTGATAATGTGACATAGAATGTCTTCAAAATATCTTAATCATGGATGCCATCACAAATGCTTGAAATCTGATCTTGACCTGTCCTTCATTGCCTTGATGATTCTTGATTGCTTGCTCACTTGAGTGTCCAAAAATGTAATTGAATTCCAACTTGTGAGGTTGATAGAGCTTGATAGATGATACAAAATGAGGGGGTTCAGCTTCCTGTTATACTTAACTACACCAAATGTGGTTTAAATTTTGGAGTAGTACAACATGGAGAATGTTTTCTCGCCTCCAAAATGTGACCATTTTAGGGTCCAAATTTGAACCCCTTTTGGGAGGACCATGGTGCCTAGGGTGTCCTGGTCTTGGGACCATGACACCTAAGACATCAAAGTCATTCCGATAAGGGCTAAAATTTGAACAGTGTCGCACAGCGACAGAAAAGATGCATATTTTAAATAGGTGTGAAATGAATCTAAGAAAAGTCAAAGCATAGAAGGTCATAATGCAAAAGTGAGCCCTAGGTGAGAATGATATTATATAGGGAATAATATTAAAGAGGCAAGACACACCAAGCCCCTAAGTACTGGTGGTCTTATAAATCTAATATCAAGATAACAAGAGCAATACATGAAGAGAAAAGAGAACATGAATATACTAGCCTAGTAAGGCTTATGCTTACTATGATTCATGAAGAGAAATTTTGAATTGAAAAATCAATGCAAATGATGAAAAAGCAAAAGACTTAGTTTGCAAAGTAAATTGAATTGAAAGAAAAAAGTGTACTGTAACATGTACCAAACATGTCATGGCATGTGATCAAAAGTGTACAAACTGAGTCTCATGGTTTGTGCACAAAGTGTAATAATGAGCATAGTGTATGCCCCATACTAAATTGATTGCATATGCCTTATCGAGATAAATAGCTTTAAGGTAGAATACATGCATCCTTAAATAACATGTTACTACAATAAAATGCCTCCAAGCAAGGAAAAATCAAGGTCAATAGTCAAAAAATAAGGAGAAAACACATAAGGGATGATCCACTAATTGGGATCAATATGTGGTTTTGATAAATTATGTATATAAAGTATGATTGTATTGAATTGACCTCATTCCCAAAAGGTAGTGGAACTATGAGCACAATGGAAGAAGAGCACATAAGATGAACAAACAAAAAAAAAATTGGTCAACATAGTAGAGACCAAAAAGTGATCTCAACGCTTTGCATTGTCCCTAAGTAGACAACACAAAAGTACATTTACGAGCAATAGAACATGTACGACATAAGATTGATACAACATATAGAAAATTTGAGATACAAATAGAGGAATATTATGACAAATTAAGCCTCTTTATTACCTTATGACAACCAATAAATAAGGGTAATTCTAAGATAGACTAACATAACATAAAAATATATCAAGTAGGACATTATGGGGGAAGAAAATTACATACAAGAAAAGACACATCAGAGTCTACTGTAAAAGCAAAGCTAGTCAAATAAATAGTCTAGCCTCCAATATTGATTAACATCACTTAGGGATAGTGGACAAGATGCAAGAGGAGAAATAATTATCATGATAGATAGAGCTACTGCAACTTATAAACAAGGACCATACTTTAATGATGAGTCACATTTTTTGTCACCAGGAGCTAGGGTTAATGATTTTGAAAATTATGCATATAGTTCATAATTAATCTCAATAACCTCATACATATGATTAGAATCATTAGAATCAACATAAATATCATCATATAAATTAATCAGAATAAGATTTGTAACACGAATAGACAATTTTATCTTTTGACATGGTGGATTGTGTTGAACTTCCTTCGTAGGGTTAGGTAAAGGTTGGAAAAATGGGACCAAGTCAACATTTGGCATCTTTGGGGAGGAATTGGCTTGAGAGTAAATTTCATGAGCTTTGGCATGGTGTCTTCATCAACATTGTCTTTCACTATAATTTCTCTTAATTCAACTGAAAACTTGTGAAGGTTAAGGATAAATCAACATAGGTTTATTTTCTTCCCCTAGAGGGGGAGGAAAAAAAGAAACCTCACTAGGCTAAGAGATACAAGTTGTTTGGAATTTTCCTTTATATGATGTAGGGTGTGGGACCACAACATATAGAGGAGGAACAAAAGGAGTAAGAAAAATTTTAGGTCTAGAATGAGAAGGAGGAATATCCATAGGAGAAGGACCTTATAGGTTTACTCAAGCCTAATATCATCTCATTTTTCCATTTTTTATAGGTTTATATTTAACTATAATGTTATAGGTTGGTAAATGCTATGATTAATCATGATAATGTGCCCATTATCGGGGAACTTAAAACACTTATATATGTTAGAAGCGATAGCTTAGATACAAAAGAGTGAAGGATTTTCCAACTTAACATGAAATTGATTGGAGGTGGCATGATATCAAAGGTAACATCTAAGTGCTTAGTACAAAGATAAAATAGAAGAGTGATAGAACCTATAGTAGTACAAGTGAAACCATCATGCACCTTAATCATAACATCTAATTTTTTGTATGTTTTTTGATGCAATTGTTGAGTAAAGAGACGTTCTTCACTAATAACATTTACCATACATACTGGATCAATGAGAACTCCTCATGAGATCTTTCCTATAATCTTTATAGTGATGCGCAATGGTCCATTGGGTGATTCAATAGTCTCCCTAGGATAAAAGGTAATGTATGGTTCAAGTTCTGATTTGGGTTGTTCAATAAGGTTAACAACATTGTTAGACTCTATTAGTAGAATGAGAAGATAAAGGATTAGTAAAGATTTACAAATTTTGATTAGGAGGTGCCATGGATTTTTTTCCTTTATCATTCAAACCCTCAGTGGATATGGTATTGGAATCAATAAGGTCTTGAAACTTATGCCTCAATTTGTAACACTTTTCAGTATCATGGCTGACTTGACAATGGTATTGGAAAAAAGATATATTCAAAAGAAGTTGGTAAAGGCTAAGGGGTGTCTATAGGTTTTATGAGATGAAGTTGCAAGATATTAAAATTCAACAATCTAAGAATTATACTATCTAAAGATTCAAAAAAAGGAGTTAATTCTTTTCTAAAGTATGATGATAAATCGGCCACACCTAGTGTTGTGGCTATCACTTGTGCATTTATATGATTAAAAGATTTGTCATTGACCTTAATAAAGCCTTTGTTTTATTTTTGAAACGTGTTGAATGATTTTTAGAGCATTGTCATTCTTATCAAATGGAACCATTACAAAAGAGGATTCCAAAGTTAAATTATTTGAAGCTAATAGTTATGAAGTGCTACACACAATTGTGTGAAAGATGAAAATTGAAAAAATAGAAGATTATCTCTAATATCCTTTTGTAAGTTAGTAATAAATTATTTTATTTTAACCCTCAGGAATAGAACAAGAAATTTATGAATCAAAATATTTATATCTACCAATGAAATCAGTCACCTTTTCTTTAACTCCTTTCTTTCAATGAATCAAATCATTCAAAGTAATTTTAGGACCAATGCTATTTTAAACTTGTTGAATGAATTTATTAGCCAATTATAAAAAAGAAGTGATAGAAAAAGGAGGGAAAGAGAAATACCATTGCAAATCTTTATCTTTAAAAGTGCAAGTAAACATTTTTGTCATGAGTCTATGATCATGAGAGAAATCACTACACAGTGTTTTAAATGTTTTCACATGAGTCAAGTGGTCACCTTTTCCATTATATGACTCCAATTGGGGTTTTTCTACATTCTTAGGAGCAACCACACAAACCGCATCATTGGATAGTGGGATAGATACATCATATGTGGAGAAATTGAACTTAGATTGGGTAAAAGAAGCCAATTGTTGTTGTAAGAATGAGACACTTTGAGCTAGTTTATTGATAGTGGCTTCCATGGATGAGTTAGAATTAGATATGTTGGATTTTGATGGAGGTGTAATATTGTGATAGGTGGATAGAGGTTGAGAATAAGTATTTGAAACATTATGGTATGTTGGTAAAGGAGATGGTTGGGAAACAAATGGAAGACTAAAGAAAGGAGGTGTGTGGGATTGTTAATTAATAGGATTAATATTTTGTGTAGAGGTAGTTCTGATAGAAGATGTATATGTGGACACATTAGACAAATATGTAGGCATAGGAATGGAAGGCTCAACTTGTTTCATATTATTAAAGGATACAAGAGTTTCAATAAATTTTTTTATTGGAATAAAATTGGTATCAACAATATGAGGAATGCCACCCAACACTTCCACACCATTTTCATAATTTTGAACCATTATCTTCAACCCTTCAATCAAGGGGATTTCCTCAGTATTTAGGTGTTCTTCACCCATCCATTGTTGAAGTTTATGTAACTCATGGTGAAACTTCCTAATTGGTCAATAGTAATCCTATTTAATGAGCCATCCTCATCACAAGAAGTCAAAGGGAAATTGTTTTCCATAATGTTAAGAATGTCTTGTGTGGGGTTTGAGGATTCACCCAAGTTCCCATTGAATAGGTTATTCAACAAAGACTCACACCCCTTAGTATTTAAACTTTGGGAAGCCAAAAGTCTATAACTTCTTCTCATTGGGGTGTTGAATGTAGGTGAAAGGGTAAACAAAATCATTTTCAAAGAATGAAAATTTAAGTAGATAGACTTGAAATGTAGGCTAAATAGGTGATTAAACAATGTGATTTCCTTATAAAATGGTTGATTAACCAATATGATGATTCTAAATAAATGATAAATATGATAATTAAATGCTTCTAAATTTGAAAATAACATGTAATAATAATCAAATTTGATCATACATATAAAAAACTATGCAACCCACAAGTCATTTTTATCAAAATAAACTAGGGTTTTATGATTTGACCTATTGAATTAATGTAAATTAAGTGCATAAATGACATTTTCCAAAAATGGGTCTTAATATAAATTTATTAAATGCATACAAATATTATTTGAAATAAAATAAAACAAAGTTAATGCAAGCGTAATATTAAGTTCATCAAAATGTGAAGTTTGGAAATAGGGTTTCACAAGCTAGGCTAGGAATACACTTATTTCCACAAAATACAATAAAGCGGAGATAAAAATCAAGATATCTAGCCTCAATTATATTAGAAAAAGGGTTGAATGCAAATTGGATTCTACTTTCCCTTTTGATTAGTTGAGGATGCAATTGAAATGATGTAATTCGAAAGGTAGATCTTTGGGTAAATGATTAGAATTTGACATAAACTAATATAAACAACAAGATAAATGTACAGTATGTAGACACAAAACTAGATTAGGAAGAGGGAATAGAGAGAAACATGTGCCTAAAAATTTGGCTCAAAATTGTAGGACTGGGATGCAAAAATTGACTTGGTCCCAATCTATTAGATGTAGACAAACATGGAACTTTTAGAATCAGAATGTCACTTAGAATTTGTTTCCCAAAGCTCTGCATAAATTTGTAAGACTAGGATGCAAACATCAACCTGGTCCTCTGATTTTCGCTCTTGCAAAACTTAGATCTAATCATTGTCAAATTATTTATAAAAATATTTGTCTGTAGCTCCCAAATTTGTTGCCTAGGTCAAACCCTAGTTTTGGAGTTAACCCTTGAAATGAACTTAAATAAAACTTGGAATGGACTAAATTGGAAAATCTTGCATTTTGAGGGCAATGCTAAATCTAAATTGAAATGCTTAAATTAGAATTTGATGCCTTGATGAATCTTGCATTGAAGTCTCCATGCATAAGTTGATAATGCCACGTCAAATATCTTCATAATGTATTGATCATAGATTCCATGATGAATGCTTGAAATGTGAACTTGACCTCTCCTTCACTTCCTTGATGATGCTTGATTGCTTTCTCACTTGAGTTGAGAAAAATGAAATTGAATTGAAACTTTAGAGATTGATAGAGCTTGATAGAGGATATAAAATGAGGGGTTAGGTTTCTTTTTATACCTAACTACACCAAATGAGTTTAAATTTTGTAGCACGCAAGCACAAATAATGTTTTCCTACCACAAAAATGTGACCATTGAAGGGTCCAAATTTGGGCCCCGTTTGGGAGGACCATGGTGCCTAGGGTGTCTTGGTCCTAGCAATAAGGGCTCAAAATTGAACGGTGTCCAGCAAGGTCACAAAAGATGCAGATTTTAGATGGGTGTGAGTAGAATAAAAACGAAGTCAAAACATAAAAGGCTAAAATGAAGAAGTGAGGCATAGGTGAGGATGAAATTGTAAGGTATACAATTTATGAAACTACAATTATATTCCAATGTAAGCAATCATTATGTAGACTTTTAGCTTAAATGGATAACTAGTTTTTAACATGAACCTTAGAAGGTCTAGTTAAATATTTTTTAGTCACATTGAAGATTAATTTTACATTTCACAAGCATTTTTTGATATTGGGACCTTGAGCATTAACATTGTAATGAAATAAGACACTAGTGATGTCTCTCTTAGTCTTTCATATTTTTCAAATGCCACCCTTCATCATAATTTAAATAATTTATACATAATCATGGTCTAACATCAACATTGGAGGTTGACTTATATTGTCATTTGTCTCTTGTCCTTATATTTATTTTTAGAATTTATTTACTACACCTAGATGTCCTATGTGCTTCTCATTTGGTTGGCTAGTTTGGGCTAGTAACAATAAATTTTTGTTCAATTCCATGTTGTCAAGATTGATTTAAAGAGTGGAAACCCCATCTTATAATATGTCTTATTACCAAATTATTGTATTAGTGATGAATATTTTAGAGGAATAATATGGAATACCAATGTGCTGGAATGAATTCAAAGAAGAAGGAGAAAGGATATCTTTTTATGTATTGGTCTTGTCCAGCCAAGGTACTTTACATCCTTTTGTCACTTCAATTGTTGTGATGATTGACTATCTCTAGAGCCCTTACTAGTTCAAATTATATTTTGACTCATGTCATGGTAGAAAACATAGAAAACCCAAGAATGCGGATAGTATATAGGTGTGTATATCTATCATCGTGTATTGTTATTATTCTAGAATAGGCTAAGAAGGAAAACAATATAGAGTCATCTAGAACAATTATAAACATAAATTTGCATGTAAAAACTTACTCGTAGAAACATCCATGTGTTGGACAACAAGTTGATCCACTAATTCTTCCTTTAGGCTATGGGTAGCTACATAGTTTGTGAACCTAAAATAGGCCATCGTAAGGGTGTGGTTCCATTATTTGTCAATTCATGATTTTTATCAACAATAAATTTCTCATCTTTATCTTTTATAACTCAAATTCTTTCCATTAAATTTTTTTCTATTTTTGTGCTTACTGCCATTCTAATTAACTCATAGACCCTTACATTCATACCTCCCACTTAAGAAAAGGTTTATCATAGGAAATAGAAATGCTAACCCTTCAAACAAAATCCAAACTAATCTCTAATATCATATGTTTGGAAAAATAAGCTTGATAAACTTGTATAGTAGAAGTTATAGAAGTACAATCTGAAACAAAAAAATAAAGCAAATGAAACTAAAGTAAATATGTGTGCAATATTTTCACCTGGAAAAACTTTTTTGAAAAAAAAAATTCAATACAATAAAAAATTTAAGTATTGTAAAGATTCAACTATTGTCAATACAATAATGAATCTTTTGTATAGACAAAAAAAAAAATTGATACATTGAAACCAGAATGAATCATTCCATAAAATCATGTGAAAAATAAATAATAGAAAATATACAACACCCGTTCTACAATTATATGATCTATTCATTGAAATGATATCCCCTCATAAAATATTTCATTTTTAATCTGTATAGAGATGACTTACAGAAATTTAAATCTCATAATTGAAAGAAAATTATATAAAGAATTATAGAATGCAAGATAAAGAAGAGCTGCTGTCAAAAACTCAAGATAACTCAAATAACTGCGATGCATACCAGTTAAATTGCGTTACCATCTTGTAACATATCTGATACACAATCAAAATCTCAACATAGAAACATAGGCTTACCGATAGATGACGTACCATTATTCTTCATTGTCTCTATTTATACTATTGAATGGATGTTGGCATTGTTAGAGACGTCACCTCTTAGACCAAATCGAATATGCCGATTACCCCAAGAAAAAATAAAATAAAATAAAATAATTGTCCAACAAAAACTAAAAACAATAATGTGAATCTCGTTTATGGAATTGTATTGGTGTTACACCATTCTTTTCATCTTGTACCCCAAATGAAATTTAATCTGGGAAATCTTAGGGTATTTTAATCTAGGGAATCTTAGGCAATCGCTTAAATGGCACGCACAAGTTAAGTGGTTCTTACAAGTAATGTAGCCTCCATAATTGGAGGCCTAGGAGATTCGACGTTTTACCATGCAAATGGAAAAGAGACAAATATAACCTGCAGCCTTTAAATATTGGCCTTCTACCTTTCATTTCTTGAAGTTCAAGAGGTACAGCATGGAAACAAATGTAGTTAAGGCAAGGGGGTGTCACTTTGTGATGGTGCATGGAGCATGTTTTGGGGCTTGGTGTTGGTATATAGTTGCAGAGCTTCTTCTGAAAGCGGGCCACACTGTATCTTCCATTGACATGGCAAGCGCAGGCATCGATCCTAGAGATGCCGATCACATTTCATCTTTACAATAGTACAATCAGCCTCTCACAGATTTCTTTACAGCTCTTCCTTCTACGGAGAAGGTATGCATTTCGTCAAGAGTTTAATCTATATTTTGATTTTTTTAAGGTGGTTTGTTTTCATATTAATAGATGGGTTGTATGAGGAAGAGCTTAATCTAATTGATCTCTTTGGATGGTTTCATTTTAAATCATATTAATAGGTGAATTCTATGGGAAAAGCCAATCTAAAATGAACCATCTAAAGAAATCAAAACTTAGAACGTGCTATATAAACATGATTGTATGTTTTATCAAAACTTAGAACGTGCTGTATAAACATGATTGTATGTATTGTTTAAACCTGTATCTATTATTCAGATCATCAATACCAAGGATGCCGACTAATTTTAAGCTGTATGTCTGTTCAGGTTATATTGGTTGGGCACAGTGCTGGTGGCTTAAATTTGAGTTTTACCATGGAGCGTTTCCCACATAAAATTGCAGCAGCTGTATTTGTTACTGCCTTCATGCCCCTTAGCGGAACAACTTTCTCTGATATTATCGCTGAGGTTTAATGAATTCTTTCTCTTTCAACTAATTCATGCACTACCAACAGTCTTCAGTTACTATACCATTTCTCTGAAAGCATATAATTTGACAGATCTTATCCTTTATTGGAGACTTTGGAGACTCCACATTTTACTATGCAAACGGGAAAGGGAATCCGGCAACATCATTCAAGTTGGGCACCCAGTTTACGCGACAATTTTTATTACAGAAGAGTCCTCCTTGGGTAAATCACTTGAGAAGAGAAACTCTTCGGTAGTGTATTGGGTAATTTTGGAATTTCAATTGATTGATTGATTAACATGGCTCTGAATGCAGGATCTGACGTTGTGGGAATCGCTGGTGAAAAAATTTCCTCTATGGTATGAACCTCTTTTGTATACAGCTAAAAACTATGGAAGTGTTAGGAGAATATACGTTGTGTCAAAGGAGGATAAGCTTCTTGTGGAGGCGTTCCAGAGAAAAACGATTGTAGAGAATCCTCCACAAATGGTGTACGAAATTGAAGGATCTGATCACGCCGTATTCTTCTCCAAGCCTCTTCAACTGACTGAGGTGCTCATAAAAATTGCTAATATGTGTGTGTGAAAGTGAAGCATCATATTCTAATGTGATGTTGATGGAATTCAGTAAAGTTTGTACTATCTAGCATTCTAGGAATGTAGTTTGTCACGAACACGTAATGGTTCTTGTGGAGTCCCTAGTCTAAAATAATTAATAAGAAGTTGTAATGGTTCTTCATAGTGCGGAGGTGAAATTTCCATATCCATGTCATCTTCATTTTATATTGCTATATTATAAAATGTCAAAAAGTTTTACAGCTAAATCAACTTGAAAACATAAATCTATTATAATTATTTATATTATTCCTTTTCTAAAACATTAAAAGAAAAATGATGATAGTGAGAGAGAATTTAAGCCTAAATTTGTCAGAATACTAGTATTTGATTCATAAAGTATATAATACAGTTGAACAACCACTAGTAGTAAGACTACTTGACAAATAATTGCCTATCCAAAATGATGTAATCTTAAAATGGACTTAACATTCAAATATTTGAATATAATTTAATTGTTATATAATATTTGGCATACAAATTAGATGTTAAATTTCATAAATAGAGGACCAACATTTAAGATAACCATTATTTCATCTAATTCTTATAATTGAATTATAGATACATATAATTTAGTGTTAATGGTTCTTTTGACACAAATCACTCAAGTAAAATCAACAACACTCGTCTTCACCTAAAAAAAATTGATCAACTTTGAAGTCCTTTTGTGCTAATTATATAAATGTTGGAGTAGCTAGGTGGTCTATGTGATTTGTTTGACAAGGATCCTATGCTGATATAATGCCAAGTTAGTAATTCTTACATTCAAAGTTAATTATATCAAATTAATAGACAAATCTTTAAAGATCTTTGAATGAAATACTTGAAATCTAATTAAAATCTACTAAATTTTTAAAATAAAATATCAAATAACATTAATTTTTAATGGATTAAATAGTAAAACTCAATAGGTAATTATTCTCTTAGATTTAGCTTTGATTATAAAGGGTCTAATGAAATTCAAATGACATAACATTCAATACTTAAGTCAGTCACAAATATCATACACATTCTGAAGGAATTTTAAAGTAATTTATGTGAGCTAGATGAATAAAACCACCATATTACATGCATAGTTTTCATAGTTTAACCCTACTTTTCAACACACAAATAATATTGCATCAAGTTATTTGATTTAAAGAGCATAAATATTGTATGCTTAGACTGTGGTACCTGCAAAAGAGACACAAACAACACAAATACACCAATGAGACATTGCATTAGAGATTAAAATCAATCAAACATATTGGTTAATCAAAAACTCTCAAAATCGTCTCATTATCCTCTATCTCCAAGGATATTCAAGATTCAAGGTGGCCCTCACTTGGAAGAGAACTTGATTTTTAAGATGACAACCTAAAGGAAGAGATTTAAATGATATGATCTAGGATCAAAATGAATGCAACTAAGATCCTAGCTAGATGATCAAATGATATGAAGAGATGAAATGCAAGATGCAATGGAAGATATGAAACTAAGATTGATTCCAAATTGAAAGCTTATGGTGTGCAAATTAGACTAACATGGATATTGCTATGAAATTGATATACAATGTTATTAACTAAGCTAGCATGACAATGGGGTTAGCATGATATTATCAACATAATGAAAGATAAAATAACATGCAACTAAGATTATTTAAGTGCTTGAAGATGAAAACTTGAGCTCCTTGATAGCCTACAAAATGACTATAAGTTTGATGCACAAGATGATGGATTAATTGTTTGAAGAAATGAGCTCTATTTATAGAGAAAATAGAGAAATGGATTGTCAAGATTGAGCAATCTCAACAAGGGCTAGGGTTGAAAGTTATCAGTCCATGAGGGGGATTCAATCCAACACCAAGTTGATAAATGTCACCTTGAGATGGCTTGAGAAGATGCTAAGAAAGCATTAGATGCTAAGTAAGCATTAGGGGTAACCTCAAGAGATGACATCACTGGATAATGTCATTATCCAAGGGAACATGTTATTTTCCAAGAGGTAAAATCTTGTGCAAAATTGAGGGATGGCCAAAGGGACAACCATCATGAGCAGGGATGATGTCTGGGTAAGTGCACAAAGATGATGGTCAAAAAGGGGGTATAAATGCACACTTTTTTTCTGAAATCAGGTGAACCTAAACTTAGACGCAAAATTTGAAAGTCATCCACTCAAGATATGAAGATAATCAAAGAACAAATATTGTAGTACTCTGAATCGAGTTTCCAAAGTACTAGACTTTTTAAAAATTGGATAAGATTAAGGGGGTCAAATCCTTCGCACACGAAAAAGTGACCCTATTTTTTTCTGAAAAACCTAACATAGTGTCTGATGTGTGCATCAAAAAAGTCAAAGTTAGATTTAGTATTTTGACAAATCCTTTGGCAGAAAGATAATTAAGAGCGAGCACTAGAAGATTTTTATTTTTGTGTAATTTTTTGTTGAGTATTTTGTTTTTTATGATTTTCCCAATCGAGCACATCCTGAAAAATGGGGTAATTGTTCATGCGCGAAGCATAAGTTGCACTAAAAAAATAAAAAATACAATTTTTTTTTTTAAATTGTAAAGAATCAAGTGCACTACAATAATATATAAAGTTTTTAAAATTTGGATACGTATATCAAAAGTTATTCAAAAAATGGTGCACCTATGTCTATGAGAACTATGGAGACACTAGTAAAAGAAATTCATTAATAATATGTTATTGTTGTTCAAATTGAAAACAAATTATATGGTTAGAAAGCTCAGAAGATAGGTGAAAATATGCTGGCAATTTTAGAAATACCCACTTTATGAAGTTTAAACCTGATGACGACAAAGTTGGTAAACAAAGTTGATAAAATAAAACACGTCAAAAATGAGAGAAATGGAGAGAAATCAAACTTCCAATCCGTAGCTTTGTCATCCAGGCCTATTTCCAATCCTAAACAGTCAAAGGCGTGTATGGGGTATTTATGGTTTAAAAAGCACGTACAAGGCATGTATAGTGTAAGCAACGCGTATGCGCTATTGTATAATATGATATTCTATGTATAATATGTTTATATACATATAATATATGTAATATATAATATGTGTATAATATGACATTGTATATATAATATGTTTATATACATATAATATATTAAACATATATATACACATGTAAGTGTATCATCTCTCCCTCAAATGCATACAAGGTCTCTCTCTCTCTCTCTCCCTTCCTCCATACCCCATCCCTCTTTCTCTTCTTCTCTCCCTCCATACCCCACTGCAACTGTGTTTGCACTTCTATAGAAGTAAGTGAATTTATTTCTTATCTCTAACTTCCTCTTTGATTTTTATCATGTATCCTCTCCTAAAAAAATTGACTGATGGATTTTTGTGTGTATATTGAATAAGAGGAATAGGGTTTAAAATTGAACCACAGGTGTATTACTGTGACAAACAAGGAAACCTGTAGAAATATTCTTCTTGAATGTGTTTTTAATGAGCAGAGCAGATGTGGAAAATAGTGTCAACAAAGCAACATGATGAGTCAGAGTACCTGCAATATGTTTTTCAAAAGAAAACAACAGGTAGGAAGAGAAAGAGGGAGAGAACACAAATGATGTCCTATAGAATGATAGTGGTGGGTATGCGAGAGTTCCCATGTTGTTACACAATCCCTATCACCTAAAGAAATTAAAGTTTGTTTTATGCATGGTAGTGGTAGTATTTGATGATCATCACTTGTCAAACAACTTGGAACAGTACATACCCATGAAAGAAATCAAGTGTGTAATTCCTATAGTCACAATAGATCTTAGTCTTATAACCTTGCAAATTTAAAAGCATCATATGTTTTAGAACTTAGGTAGTACTCTTAGGATTAGGTCAAGCTCTTACACTTTCTTTTTAGTGAAGCCTCATTGTTTGTTCGCTTGGAGTCTCATTGTATGATGTTCTATTCATAACTTTAAATTTAATATATCATTTTCCTAAGAGGCCATACAGTATCCTGTGACCCCTTAAGACCCTTCCTCTTTCCCTCCCCCCCTCTCCCTCTCTCTCTCTCTCCCCCTCCCTCTACCTCTCTCTCTCTCTCTCTCTCTCTCTCTCTCTCTCTCTCTCTCTCTCTCTCTCTCTCTCTCCATCTCCCTTCCTCTATACCCCTTCTTCTCTCCCAACCCCCCTCTTCTATCTCCCTCTCCCTCCCTCTACCTCTCTCCCTCTCTCTACCTTCCCTCCCTCGTCTCTCTCTCTCCCTCTCTCTACCTGTAATATCTTTTCCAGAAGAAAACAATAGGTAGGAAGAGAAAGAGGGAGAGTAACACAAATGATGTCCTGTAGAATGATAGCAGTGGATATGCGAGAGTTCCCATGTTGTTACACAACACCTGTCACCTAAAGAAATTAGAGGTGTCATTAGAGGTTGTATTATTTCCTAAGAGGTCATATTGTATCCTGTGACCCCTTAAGACCCCTCCTCTTTCCCTCCCCCTACTCTCCCCCCTCTCCCTCTCTCTCTCTCTCTCTCTCTCTCTCTCTCTCTCTCTCTCTCTCTCTCTCTCTCTCTCTCTCTCTCCCTCCTTCCCTCTCTCCCTCCTTCCCTCTCTCCCTCTCTCTACATTCCCTCCCACCTCTTCTCTCGCTCTCTCCCTCCCTCTACCTCCCCCTTCCCCCATGTTCTCTCCCTCTCTCCCTCTCCCCTCTCCTCTCCCTCTCTCCCTCTCTCCCTCTACCACCCTCTCTCTCTCCTCTCTCTCTCTCTCTCTCTCTCTCTCTCTCTCTCTCTCTCTCCCTCCTTCCCTCTCTCTCTCTCTTTCTTCCTCTCCCTCCTTCCCTCTACCTCTCCCTTCCCCCCATGTTCTCTCCTTCTCTCCCTCTCTCTCCCTCTCCCCTCTCCTCTCCCCCCCTCTCTCTCTCTCTCTCTCTCTCTCTCTCTCTCTCTCTCTCTCTCTCTCTCTCTCTCCCTCTCCCTCTCTCCTCTCTCTCCCTCTCCCTCCTTCCCTCTCTCTCTCTCTCTACCCTCCCTCCCCCCTCTCATCTCCCTCTCCCTCCTTCCCTCTACCTCTCCCTTCCCCCCAATGTTCTCTCCCTCTCTCCCTCTCTCTCCCTCTCCACTCTCCTCTCCCTCTCTCCCTCTCCTCTCCCTCTCTCCCTCTCTCTCCCTCTCCCCTCTCCTCTCCCTCTCTGTACCTTCCCTCCCCCGTCTCTCTCCCCCCCCCCCTCTCTCTCTCTCTCTCTCTCTCTCTCTCTCTCTCCCTCTCTCCCTCTCCCTCCTTCCCTCTACCTCTCCCTTCCCCCCATGTTCTCTCCCTTAGGTGTCATTAGAGGTCGTATTGTTTCCTAAGAGGTCATATGGTATCCTGTGACCCCTTAAGACCCCTCCTCTTTCCCTCCCCCCTACTCTCCCCCCTCTCCCTCACTCTCTCTCTCCCTCTTCCTCCCTCTACATCTCTCCCTCCTTCTCTCTCTCTCTCTCTCTCTCTCTCTCTCTCTCTCTCTCTCTCTCTCTCTCTCTCCCTCATTCCCTCTCCCCTTTCCTCTCCCTCCTCTCCCTCTCCCCTCTCCTCTCCCTCTCTCACCCCCGCTCTCTCTCTCTCTCTTCTCCCTCTCTCCCTCTCCCTTCCTCCATACCCCTTCTTCTCTCTCCTCTCCCTCTCCCTTCCTCCATACCCCTCTCCCCTCTCCTCTCCCTTTCTCTTCGTCTCCTACTCTCTCTCTCTCTCTCTCTCTCTCTCTCTCTCTCTCTCTCTCTCTCTCTCTCTCTCTCTCTCTCTCTCTCTCTCTCTCTCTCTCTCTCTCCCTCCCTCATTCCTTCTCTCCCACTCTCTCTCCCTTTCCTCTCTCTCCCTTCCCCCCCTCTTCTCTCCCTCTCTCCCTCTCCCTTCCTCCATACCCCTGCTTCTCTCCCACCCCCCCTCTTCTCTCTCTCTCTCTATCTCTCCCCCTTCCTCTACCTCTCTCAAGAGAACATACAAGGTACTGAAACTATTAGTTCCCTACCATGCCATAACTTTTTTAAGGCTTAGTAGTGTTTATGCAGTACTTAGTACTCATAAGCACATACGTGGTACTATTCCTATTATTTGATACCCTGCGCTAACATTTTTAGGCTTAGTAGCATGTATGCGCTACTTATCAGCCCAGAATGGGAAAAAGGAATATCGTTGGGCTTGTCAACATTTTATGGTCTAACAGCGCATGTGCGGTTATCAATGTAGCATGTATGCAGTTTATACACATGGTTTTAGTTGCCCAAGAGCCTCAACGACCTCAAAAGAAATTTTTGAGGTCGTTGAAGGCCCCAATGGAACTATGTCTGCACTTCTATCACTGTTGTATACATAAAAGTAAGTGAATTTTTTGTTTTTGCATGATTTCAAATGATTGAATTATTGTTTTTAGTAGTTTTTTGTTTTTGCATGGTTTCAAATGATTGAATTATGATTGTTTAATAGTTTGATTCCAAAAAATAGTGATAAGATGCATATTTATGGTTATTTATTTATTTATGAACTTTTCTTTACATATATATGTAACATGATTCTATTTAGGTCAACCAATCTCAACCATGGGAAAGAACGAGTGCAAAATGATGGAACAACGAGAGGCTCAAAAGGAAAGACAAAGGAAGCGTATGAAGAAATTGCGTGACATAAGAACAATGGGAGAAGAAGGTATGTCAACCTCAACATCTCAATTCAATTTCCCAAATGAATATAATGTACCTAATGTGATTGAAGAAGAAACATTTGATAATTTACCATTCGAACCTAATGCAATTGAAGAAGAAACATTTGATAATTTACCATTTGAACCTAATGCAATTGAAGAAGAAACATTTGATAATTTACCATTTGAACCTAATGCAATTGAAGAAGAAACATTTGATAATTTACCATTTGAACCTTATTCAATTGAAGAAGATACCACATTGAATAATCAATTAAATGATGAACATATTACACCTTCTCTACTTGATGAATTGAATCTACATAATGCACTGATGTTAACACCTCCTAGAATCATTCGTAGGAAACCAAAGTATCTAATTGACATTGATGAGAATATATTGAAGTCAGTGCCCATTAAAATGAATGAACTAACTTGTAGGAGAATGGTTAAAATAATATGGCAAAACTATTTTAAAAACTTAAACCAAACCGCAAGATGTCAATTAATTGTTCAAATGATTTAAAATTTGAATTTTAGAGAGACAATGAAAATTCTAGGCCTAAGATCATCTGAAAGTAATAGTGAAAGAACTATTGTCAGAAATCTATTTGATGCATATCAATCTATTGGTTCAAAATCGCGTAGTAAAGATTCTAATGCTACTCGATGTGTCATTACATCAACCATAATGAGCAAGAAAATAAAAAAAGATCGTTTGATAAGTAAAACAAGTAAGTCATTAAACGTTAGTAGAACACCATTAAGTAAAGCATTAAAGAGGTGAGAACAAATAGAGGAACCTAACAATAATTCTCTTTGGGCATTCTTGGGTAGACTACCATGCAAAGACAAGGTTGTTGTAGATGCACTAAAAACATTAATTGAAATTTTTTGGCATGACAACACAAGAGTATTGCCCAACCAAAAAGATGTTGTTAGAAGGTGAATTGGGTCTAAAAATTGTGAGCCACATGCGAAACACTATTTGGATATGACTCAAACTAAATTTTATGAAAGATTCCTTCAAAAGTTTCTTCAAATAAAAATTTCTCAACGATTTTTTGAAATGGCAAAACCTTTTTATATTAAGATTAATCATGTATGCACCATGTGTTGTTGTAGGATACATATTGAATTTTCCATGCATTATGATATTTTTTGTCATATTTGTTCTACTTTGCATACTAACGATGTTTTGCAAGAATGTAATATACAAGCACCTCTTAAGTTGGCAAGAGAATTTATTTCAAGTGTGTTATGTAATAGACATGATGGTTGCATTTATTATAAGATGATTTGTTTGGAAGGTTCTTGTGCTATATGTGGTGGTTTGCAATGTTTACCAAGATGCATACATTTGGAGAGCACACATAAAATTGGTACGAAACTAGTTTCTTTTAGAAAATACAAGACAGTAACAATATGGACTTAAAGATGGAAAATATTTGAAGAGATGTGAGCTAGTGAAAAATGATATATGTGTAGCTCAATTTATGAAAATGTTTCAAGAGAAACTAGTTTATGAGTACATAATGCATACACATAGAGCTCGATGGTTAGATGAGCAATTCAAGTTATGTAGGGATACATTTCCTCTTGGCTCCATTGTCTCTATCATTGATTTCACTAAAAATTATACACTACAACCTCAAAATGAAGTGCAATCCATGTATTATCACTCTAGACAAGTTTCTATTTTTGTACACATAGCATTCATACATGCAGATGATAGCACAGAGGAGGATAGAAAGGTTGTAAGAGAGTATCACTTCTACATAAGTGATGATCATACTCATCCATCGGAGTTTGTACAAGGATGATTTAAATTTTTCTATGATAGTTTAAGGGAAATGAACATATGATACAATCAGCACTTAATATGGTCAGATAATTGCACCGCACAATTCAAGAATGCAAGGATGTTTTATTGGCTGACAAGGATGCATGTGACAAGCGGTGTACAACATTTTTGGAATTTCACTGAGGCTGGACATGGTAAGGGAGAGCAGGATGGTGTAGGAGCATGTGTGAAAAGAGCCCTAGGTAGAGAAGAATTGAAGTACGAAGGTGGTGCTGAGTTGGTAGATGCAAAAATAATTGTATGATGGTGTAAGTCTATGATGGGTCCAAGTAATCCAGGTACGTCATTGGTTCGTAGATATTTTTGGTTGATTACTAAATCTAACATTGAAAACTATCTAGATTGTTGTACAGTTGCAGGATCAAGTGACATGCACTCATTTATGAGTTCAAATTCAAGTTCACTGGTAATTTATACGAGACAGATGGTATGTTTTTTCTCTTCATGCATGTACTATTTGTGGGAAGAATGTGAATCAGAAGAGTGGGTTGACAAATGGTCTTGTAGACCATTGGTTCCCATTGATTCATATCAAAATCCCAAAGCACTACAATTGAGCCAAATGGAGACATCATTTGATTTTGACCATGTATCTGACCTAGTGGATTCAAGTGATTTTTTGAGTTAATTTTTTTGCAAGTATTCTTTTTGGTTCATTTTGTTGTACATCATACTTTATTTTTGGTATTAATTAACACTTTATAAAATGTAGGTCATGTGTATGCAGTTGTTGCAGAAGAGAACAATGAAGAAGGAATAAATTACTATTTGTGTCATTGTGTTGAGCCTAAAAGAAAATTGACAACCACAATCATTGATGGAGAGGGTATTAAGTACCCAATAGGGTCTGTTGTCATGATAGGAACATGGCTTTGGAGATACCCTATCAAGAATTATGATGTTTGGTTGTTCGAGGACTTTGAAACACACAAACATATTCTTCATTTGTCTAACCTTGTTGTTGCAACAAATATTCATTTGATGAAGTATCATGGTGGACCTCATAACAAGATTTTATGGAAAGTTCGTGAATTGGACCACGAGGCAATACTTGACACAATATGGGTTAGAGCCAATCCTGAAGGCTCACTTGATTGATTCTACGGTTCAGAGTAGAATTATTTTGAGAATTTTGAATAAATGGTCGATGAATTGTTCTATATTCATTTTTTGTATATATAAATGCCCATGAGCTGATTTTTACTTGTTTAGGGGCATAATTTTGTATATTTAAGTGGCAATGAGCTGATTTGTACATATGTACATGCCAAATTTTGTATATTAAAATGGCAATGAGCTGAATCGCACATATTGTAATGCCAAATTTTGTATAAAAGGCCATGAGATGATTTGTATATTAAAATGGCGATGAGCTGAATTGCATATATTGTAATGCCAAATTTTGTATAAAAGGCCATGAGATTATTTGTAAGACAATTTTTTGTATAATCAAATAGCCAAGAGCTGATTTGACCATATTTAGAGGCAAATTTTTGAATAATATGTGACAATGTTTTGTGACTATTTTGTGTGTCAATGTTTTGTGACTATGTTTTGAGTATATGTGATGTGTCCCTAGTCAATCATGAGCATTCTTGATTCTTGTATAATCATGGATAATTATTTGAGTCATTTTCGGGTCATAGGGGTCATAGATTGAGACTAGATACAATTTGAGCAAAAATTGTCATTGTTGTCAAAAAAATTCTCAAAAAAGTGGTCAAGCAACTTCTCCATTGCGTCGGTAGGGTATGACTCTCAACATTCTGGTGCTTTGGGATGCACGACAGGGCCATACCTAGCGTATACCTACCCACCCAGACATGCCCGCAATGTCGGTTTGTGCACATGAGGAACATAATCAATTCTAGCCAATCTTGCAACTTTTCCTTGCAAGCAACTGATGGTTTTTTGAGCAGGCAAAAAAATGCTACTAATTGAAAATGGCTCCGAGTCATCAAAAACTGAGATAGATTATTGTAGAGGAGCCTCACGTGACCCCATGGGATCAAACAGATCAATCGTATGTGTCGTGGATTGGAAGAAATAGTTTGTCAAATTTTGATAAATTTTTGGACTTAGGGCACTTGAGAGATCTCATCGGTAGGGTATGACTCTCAGCATTCTGGTTCTTTGGGATGCATGATAGGGCCATGCCTATCATAAATATGCCCACCTAGATGTACTCGTGATGTTGGTTTATGCACATGAGGAACATAATCAATTCTAGCCATTCTTGCAACTTTTCCTTGCAAGCAACTGACGGTTTTTTGAGTAGGTGAAAAAATGCTACTAATTGAAAATGGCTCTGAGTCATTGAAAACTGAGAAAGGCCATTGTAGAGGAGCCTCACATGACCCCACGAGATCAAACAAATTGACCGTATGTCTCGTGGATTGGAAGAAACAGTTCGTGAAATTTTGATAATTTTTTGGACTCGAGGCACTTGAGAGATTGCATCGGTAGGGTATGACTCTCGATGTTCTGGTGCTTTCAGATGCATGACAAGGCCATGCCTAGTGTAAACCTACCTACACTTGCAATGTCAATTTGTGCACATGAGGAACATAATCGATTTTAGCCAATCTTGCAACTTTTCCTTGCAAGTAATTGACGGTTTTTTGAGAAGGCGAAAAAATGCTACTAATTGAAAATGGCTTTGAGTCATCAAAAACGGAGATAGGGAATTGTAGAGGAGGCTCACGCAATGCCACGAGATCAAACAAATTGAACGTATGTGTCGTGGATTGGAAGAAACAGTCCATCAGATTTTGACAATTTTTTGGGCTCAGGGCACTTGAGAGATCGCACCGGTAGGGTATGACTCTCGATGTTTTGGTGCTTTGGGATGCATGATAGGGCCATTCCTAGTGTATACATGCCCACCTAGATGTGCTCGTGATGTTGATTTGTGCCCATGAGGAACATAATCAATTCTAGCCAATCTTGCAACTTTTCCTTGTAAGCAACTAACGGTTTTTTGAGCAGGCGAAAAAATGCTACTAACTAAAAATGGCTTTGAGTCTTCAAAAACCGATATAGGCCATTGTCGAGGAGCCTCACACGACCCCACGAGATCAAACAGATCGACCGTATGTGTCATGGATTGGAAGAAACCATCCATCAAATTTTGACAATTTTTTGGACTCAGGGCACTTGAGAGATCACACCGGTAGGGTATGACTCTCGATGTTTTGGTGCTTTGGGATGCACAATAGGGCCATGCCTAGCATAAACCTACCCACCCAGATACACTTGCAACGTCAGTTTATGCACACAAGGAACATAATCAATTCTATCCAATCTTGCAACTTTTCCTTGCAACAACTAATGGTTTTTTGAGTAGGCGAAAAAATGCTACTAATTGAAAATGGCTTTGAGTCATTGAAAACCGAGATAGAAAATTGTAGAGGAGCCTCATGTGACCCCACAGGATCAAATAGATCAACCATATGTATCGTGGATTGGAAGAAATAGTTCATCAAATTTTGACAATTTTTTGGACTTGGGGCACTTGAGAGATCGCACCGGTAGGGTATGACTCTCGACGTTCTGGTACTTTGGGATGCACGACAGGGCCATGCCTAGCATAAACCTAGCCACCTGGACGTGCTCGCGACATCGGTGTGTGCACACGAGGAACAAAATATGACCATTGCGAGCGTGAGGGTGCTCTCACATCAAACACATTGTTGTTTATATTCATATTGTTAATTACATATGCAAATATTCATTTAAATTTATAAAAGGGAAGCCACCAAATACAACGAATACACAATAATGAACTGAATACAAGGAGTTTTGTAGGGTTAATTCAACATTTTAGAAATTTTATCAAATCATATTCCACGATTGCAATGCTTTATATCATATATTTTGGTTGTTTATATTCATATTGTTGATTATATATGCAAATATTCATTTAAATTTATAAAAGGACAACCACAAAATATAACGAATAAAAAATAATGAACTCATTACACATTTATTAGATTGAATATCGATATTTATATATATAAAGAAAGGCATGTCTGCCAAGTCAATACAAGTATTACAAAAATGTGGCATTTGCCATGTCCAAATCGATATAGAATAAAAATGTAGAATATATCTACATGTATTGGTCATTCTATGACCAAAACTAACACTATATGATCCTAAACTTGTGGTGGATCATCGAAATCAAGCCTCTTCGATGCAGTACGGAGCTCTGTAGATGGCTGCAAAACCACAATTCAGAAGCCAAGTTAGGATTCTTTTGTAGAAAATAGTTCACAATTAACATCATAACTATGCATGTAACTTTAATTCATTTGCAATTGAAATGTAGATTACCTCATCGGCTTATCCAGGAGCTAATGTCTTCGCTCTCCTCTCCTTGTCACTCTTAGGATTTTTCTTGAAGACATACTTAAATTGATCCACATTATGGCCGTACCACAAAGGAGTCTATTGTAGATTAAATGTACAATTAATACAATGTACTAACATAAATATATCAAAAACACTTAAAAGCTATAATATAGAGAACAATGACATACCTTTCCTTGAGATGCTTCTCCAATCGACTTAGGATGGATCACCATCGATGTAGAAACAAACGCTATTACCTATACAAAAAATATACAAAGATTAAATATAATTAATATAATGATAAGTATTGAAGGTTGAAAACAATTAATTTTACATATCAAACAAAAGTGTACTGGATCCTGAGATACTTCTCCAGTGCAAGGAGGAGGGTTTGACATTGATGAAACAGGTATGGATATTTCCTATATGAAAAATTTATAAGATTATAATAGATCACAAGTTCACATGTATGCATGCATATAATCATGAAATCAAGAAAATAAAGTAGAGATACATACCTCTACCCTCTCTTGATCCCTGAGCAAATCAGGTGCATTCAACATATCCACAAAGCTCAATGGCCACTGTACATGTAAAATAGACAAAAAACACTAATCAATCTACAAACCCCAACTAATAATTGATTTCAAAATTTTCAAACAATTGTACAACTAAAAATATGTTCAATTACCTTCTTCACATGTTTTGGCATCTTCGAGGAATTCTTTTTCTTAGGACGAGCCCTAGACGCGAAGGGGGTACCCTAAAAACACAAAATTAACATGAGATATTAGTACGGATAATAAATTAAACATAATTTTAAAAATCTAAAATGAAATGACATGCATATTCCATCAAAACAACACATAAAAATAGTTGTACAAAATATGATACCGTATAGCCTTGTAGGCCAAAATCGATCATTGAGAGCGTGATTTGATCAATCTGGGACATTTTTTCCCCTGTCAACACTTACAAACTAGAAATTGGACCAAGCATTAAAGATAGTTAGTATATCTTGTATTTTTTTGAATTCAAAGTGTACTATTCTATTTTAACATGTTACAAAATTTATACCTCAGGGATCGAAGTTGCAGCTATGGTAACTGGGGGAGGTGTATGGGATACCACTGCTGCATCTTGAAATGCATATTATTTGTCTCAATTTAAATTGATGTATAAATGAAAATTCATTAATGTAATTACAATTTTAAAGCGACTGATAAATAAAATGTTATGAATTCAAATCAACACACCTGTATCTGTGGCTCACGGGCAAACACCATGTCCATCAACTCATCTGTCAGTGCGACATCCTCAACCGTGTGAGCCTGACATCTACAACTGCAAATCGTGCACAGATGATATGAGTATCCATCTACACCGGCTGCATCAACTATCCCCTAGCATATCCCCGAGCAATGGACACACATATGCTCGATGGATTCTTTGTCGCCCTCTAACGACTCATCATCTAATACAACAGGGTGTGCTAATGATGTCCCACACTGGATGATGGCACTAGTCAATGTTGTGGCCACATAAAGAGTCTGTAGCTCCATCAACTCTTTTAGCTCTAATGGGATAGCCTGATGCACCTTGGGTTTGGGTGCTAGGGGGTGGCGACTCTCCACGGCTAATCGTCTATGGGCTCTAGGTCTATCTTGGGTAGAGCCACCACCTCTACCATGAAACTCTCTCATGTCAAAATAGTTTGGTCGCACATTGAGCACAAACTCACAATATATTTTTCTCAAAAAATATAATGGCATCTCATAATTATTACAAGGTGGATCATCAAAGGCCATCCACCACCTCTGCCAAAAAAGATTCTTAATCTACACATTGGTACACCAATGTATGGGAAACCTCTTTACATTAAGAGGTAATGACTGACCAGTTTTGGGATCAACAAAAAGAGCACATATTTGTTGTTTAGATTTTTTAATTTTTTTTTACTCCATCGTATGATAGCCCATTGGCATAGAATTGATGACACCTATCCCTAAAGCTTCCCCATTTGGTAATTTCTGTGGAAACAGCTATGGCACCAATAGCTAATGTTTCTAGGCTAGTGGTGAGGGATTGATGATGGTCATGTTTATAAGTTTTCAATTTTACAATCAGTCTATTGATTTTAAAGGTACTTTGTCCTAACTGATTAATTAATTCTTCCTGTGTTTCGGTTGTGTGGTCAAAAGGAGGAATTGGGGGTTGTTCTTGTGTGTTTTCAGGAGGTGCATTTGGTTGTTCTTGTGGGTTTTTAGGAGGTGCATTTGGTTGTTCTTGTTCTGGATTAGAAGAATCTGGTTTTTTAAACAAAAAATGAAAAAACCTAATCAAAATTAATAAAATTAAATTCAAAATATAAAACAAATTGCATAAACTAGAAACAAAGACAAAAATAAACAAAAACTAACCTTGATCCATAGCCTGGAGGACAAATTTAGCACCCTGTTCGTAGTTTAGGTTAGAAAATGGGGAAAAAATGAAGTAAAAAATGCGCTTTACGGGTAAATGAGACCCAATTTTTATTAAAACGTTTGTTAGCAAGCACTACGTATGCAGTTTTATTTGGATTATTATTTCGTACGTGCTCATTTTCCTATAAGCAGTGCATACACGCTAATTTTCCTAGGCGTAGTGCATACACGCTCATTTTCCTAAAAGCAGCGCTTACGCGCTACCTTTTCTAGGCTCGAGAAGAACAAACCTAAGCACATACGTGGGAATTTGAAATTTTAAAACTACGTATGCGCTGCCTGTTTTTCCAAGTTTTTTTGGGTGGCGTCCACTTTTCTAACCACCGTCTTTGTGCACATGCCTGTCTTGTAAGAGGCATTAAATTCTCTTTGAATACTTTGAAGGTTAACTTGTTGAGAGTTAGATAACCTTAAAAGTTTAACTTGTTGAAGAAGGTAGAGTCTTCAACACATTTAGAAGACTTTCTTCAAAATTTGAAGAAGTGACTCCCCCAAATTTAGGGATGTGACATGATTAGAATAATTAGGATAATTAATGAGGGGTTAGAGGGGTTCTAGAATAATATTAGCATGCTAATGAAAAATGTAGGAGAATGAAATTGGAGGAAAATAGGTTTTTTAGATAAAATAAAAGATTTATTTTAGCGAAAAGGGATGCAACTTGTATTTGTAGGATTTTGCAAGTGGGGGGACTATTCAAAGATAAATAATGATTTATTTAAATGCAAAGAAATTTTTAATCAAATGTAAATTTACTTAAAAGGGAAAATGGGATTTAATTAAATAAATAATATTTATTCAATTAAATGGCTAAATGGGATCTAATAAAACCTTAGTTTAATTAATAGGTTAGGCTAGAAGAAATAGATTTTAATCAAGTGTTTAATTTTATAAATAGGTTGATTGGAAGAATACGGATATTAACTAAATCTTAGTCTAATTAATAGACGAATAAATGATGATTAATTAGTTGTGCAAGTTTTAGGTGTCTATAAATATAAGTAAATCACTTTGAATAGAGAGAATTGTTGGAAGCTTGAGTTGTTGAGTTATGTTGTCATTAATACCAACCTGTCTGGTGTTGTCGTTGACACTGTATGTGCAAGTTATGGCCAAAAACCTAAAGGTATCTATTTATCACTTTGAGAAGTCAACAAAGTCAAACTATTTAACTATTGATGTCAGAAAAATATTCCTTGTCATTGGGAAAAATCAGCCTCATCTAAAAAAAATTAGGTCATCGAAATATGCCTACCCTCACTCGATTATTCTCCTTTTTCTTTCTAAAAATAGGGGTGACTCCAAATTTTGATGAAGTGTCAAATATATCAAAGGAACCAAGAAAGGTGAAGGGTGTTGAGAGAAGTGCTTTATAAGTGTTGGTACACAGGTTTGTTACTACCTATGCAATGCCTACTTAGTTTCCCTTTTATCTTTGAAAGGTATTTTGACTCCTCCACTTTATAAAATGATGCCCTTCTAATGATTTGTTTGAAAGATTTAATAAAAATTTGAAAAAGCCCTACATGGAGTTTTTTTCAAACCTATGCTAATTTATCATGTTTGTATCATGAGAAGAGGGTGGTATTTGTACATCCATATGAATCCATATTGTTTGACACAAGAATCCATGCCCTACAATTTTTTTTTCAAATTTTCCCATTGCTTTGATTTTTACAATTTGATAGGAAATTTAGGGGTTTTTGAGCCCCTTGAGTGCAATGGTGACGTCCATTTGGCCCTAAACTAAATATACTTTTTTATTTACCTTTAGAACATTTGGCAATTGACACTCATCTGATAGTCACCTTCTGAGGTAAAATACATTTTGGGTTGTCATTGATGGAAACTCATCTTCAAGTGTTGGTATTTCTCATCCGGAATCATTGTCTTATCTTTTTGTCTTCATTGGGCCAACCGGTATACACACTTTTCTTTACTCTTCTTAACTGGTAAGTCTTGGTACCGGTAACTTTAGGACCCGACTAAGATATTTTGGGACCTAGAAAAATCTTTTGTGGAATTGGAGGTAGTGTGTAGGCCGACATAAAATTATGATCATTAGGATAATTCATAACATACTTTATGATCCGAAAGCCGATAGGTTTATTTTCTTATTAAGGCTGACATATTGAACAAGTTAAAAAGGTATTTAAGGGATATCACTTAGTGATGGATTTCATTATTGTGGTGATGCGATTTGTGATGTGAATAGTCAGAGATTGATGGTATGTGATTTGGTCAGCGAGTGTTAGCATTTTTGCACAGTTATACATGCTCAATCCTAACTGGTAGCATAACAGATTATTACATCACCAGTTCATTCAAGGTTGTCAGAACTTAAACCGGAACTTATCCAGCATGGTCAAATGCATTATTTGAGTTTATTTTTTTTTCAAATCATTGTGTAATGTTGTGTAAGTTAGTGAGACTTCTATTTGAGCAGTAAGCTCTAGGTGGTGAGCTTGTATGCATGTTCATACCCCCTTATGTAATGTTTGTATACCTTGATCAAGTATATAGATATTGTGGGTATTATCCCCACCATGGTTTTTCCCTTTGTAGGGTTTTCCACGTATAAATATTGGTGTTATTGTGTTGCTTTATGTATTGATTTGTTTATGCACTTTAATTTTATATTATGTCATCTGGTTGATCAGTAATAAGTTTAGAAAGTCATTCACCGGTAGAACACTAATTCACCCCCCCCTTTAGTGTTCTTGGATTCCAACAAGAACTTCCCTCATGAAAAGTTCCCTAGGTGAAATCGCCCCCAAAAAATAGGATCTCGAATTTCAATGAAATGAAAGGCATTCCCAGGCTTTTTTCTTTGAATTTGATGAAAATTTTACCCATCTCTACTTCAATAGAAAAGGAAATTTGTGACCTCGCAAAGCTTCTGAGCAAAGAAACTCTCAAAGCTTGAGAAGGGGCTTGTTGAATACACACTTTGGTACCATGTTGAATTTTGCAATAGAAGCACTTGCCAGATCAAATGCCAGACAAAACACCTTCCACAAATGAGAACTACACAAATGAATTCTATATTACTCAAAAGAAAATAATACATAATAATTACAATTTTATAATGAGGTTCTTATAAAGAAAGCAATGGGCTAAATTTAGGAGAACTATAGTGCAAACACGAGGAGCTAAAAGAGATTAACTCTAGTTAAACTAGATGCACATCTAAAGCAGCTAGAAGAAAACACTCTCCAGTAAACTTAAAACATAACTCGTTGTAAAAAAGAAATTGATAGCTAAAATGCTCTAACATTTCTTCTTTCTACAATGGATAAATATTAAAATTTATGCAACACTCACTTTACAATTTAAGGGAAGAAAAATTTCCACATACCTTATTTCTTTCCAAATGTTATTTCTAAAAATTAAGGAAAACTATTATTAGTGACCCCTCCCTTCAAGAATTCCTATATTTTTCACATGTCCTCATTCAAAAGTGAGATTATCTTGTAGATATCTCTCTTAAAGAACAATATTTATCTTTATAGTTTCTTGACATCCTCATACAATGTTCTAGATATTGGGTTTTACTCTCACATTATAGACTACAAATGAATAATAAAATAATCAATTTATAATGTAGACATGAATATTTTGTGATCTACCTATATGTGAGGTCTCACTCAAGTTGATTTAATTATTTATCAATTTTATCTAAACATAAATTTTTTCCTCATTAATCCTAGATCATCATATTTTCTCTCCATATATTTCTCCTATGTCTTATAATAATTATGTATACTCAATAAGTGAGGATTTATATGCCACTATTTTGTCATGGTGTTAAAAAATGAATAAAACGATCAAGGATGTGTATAATTCAAAATAAGATAACTCTATTCTAATTAATACTAAGCCTTGAGTGAGGGGATCAATTATTAATGAAATAAAGCGAAAACCACTTGGCCACATATATTATAAAGTAATCAAATTCATCAAAAAACTGTGTTGATAATAAATAGAAAAAATGAAATAACATAAATAGAAGCCCTTAACTATTATATATTTATTATTGACCTAAAAAATCCACGCATAGAATAAAAATTACTCAACAAATAAAATTTCGAATTCATTGGGATATACCCCATCTAATATATATATAAAATGAAATAATCAAAAGAATAGAATAATGGTGTGTCCTCAAGCCTTTTACACCCACCATACCACATAATTCAGACAAACCCTTAATTTAACCATATTTTATTTATAATTGGATCCCACATTATCATTATCATTACTTATGCCCAACTACTTCAAGTATCACATCGAAGTTTTCAAATGACCGGGAGAGGCGCGAGTGCAGGTTTGAGGGTTTCCTCTGGGGAGGACGATGCCGAATCTGATGATGATGATGATGATGATGATGATGATGATGATGATGCCAAGGATTGGTTCGTGGCAGGGCCAGTTTTTCAGAGCAATTTGTTTAAGGTCCCTGTTTGGTTGGGAGTTGTTCAGTTTCCCTCTCCTTTCTCTGGAGCATGGTCTGTCGTTTGTGCTTCTCTGGGCACGACGACTTCTTTTGGTGCTTTCTCCATGGCTTGTGTTTTCGTGGATTTTGTGTGGCGCCGGGTGGAGAGTGTGGGAGCTCTTTTGTTCGGTGTCCTGTGCGCTAGTGTTACTCTAGTCTTGGGTCCTTTGTTCTCATTTTTTGGTGTGGATGCTACCTGGTCTGGGTTTAGCGGGGTGGGAGGCCCTGAAATCGGGTTGGATGGAGTCTCTGCGGGTGGTGATTGTGGTACCTATCCTTCTTCCCTGGTTTTCCATGGCGTGTGTTGGGTATTCTCTGTGTTCCGTGGGGTTCTCTTTGCATTTTGTGGGTGCTTAGTGTAGGTCTTGGTTCAGATCAAAGCCTATGTGCCTATCTTGGAGGTGCTTTTTGGTTTTGGGTGTGAGAAGTTCCTCGACTCTCTCTTGCTTTCATCCTTATTGAGGATTTCTTGTGTTCCACCCTTCTATTTTCTTGGCTCTATGTCATTGGTGAGTTGCTCTCCTATAGAGGTGGAGAGACTATTTGTTTGTTGGGTTGTGAAGGGTTTACCTAGGTTTTTTCTTTTCTCTCTTCATTGTCTTATTGAGGTGACCATTTATCTTATGGAGGTGGAGATTATGTGTGTAGGAGTGGTTTGGCTTTAGATAGCTACGAGGGGACTTTCTATACCGACAGACTGCCTTCCTCCTTATCCTATTGAGGTGGAGAGGAAGGGTATGGGAGTTTTCTCTCTTCTGTTGCTCCTGTTGCTGGTTGAGATTGTTAGTTAGATCTTTCATGGGATTTTTCACTGATGGGTCTGGATTTATTATCAAATTCTTGCTTCCCAGTTTGTTTTATGGGTTGAAGGAGCCTATAAAAATCCTCTTTGCCTCTTTTGTAAAAGCTTTAGGGAGCCTTTTCAAAACCCTATTTTCTAGATTGTTTTGTTAGGTTTAATTTTTGTGGTGTGCGCTTTTTCTGGCTATGGGAGTCTTGTAAATCCACAGTCTTGGTTGATGGGGTCTGGTTTTTCCCTTCTGCTTCTATCTTTTTCTGGGGCATGATGGATGATATTAATTTTCAATGGCCCAACATGGTCATTGTTTGTTTTTGGTTAGGATTGGGTCTTGTGATGTTTTGCAGCTCGAAATTTCTGCTACAAGTTTGGGGTGCCTGGAAAAATTGTCTTGTTAGGCTGTGGGAGCCTTGTAAAACCCATTATTCAGGTTATGGGTACCTGAAAAAAACCTTGGTTCATGTTGAAGGTTAAGGGAGCCTTGTTAAAACCCTTATTCTAGTTAAAGGCTTTGGCCTCCTCCTTCCTCAACTAGGTCTCATTGATTTTACTTTGTTGTTAGGTTGGTTTTAGGCTGCTATTTTTCTTTGATGTATCCTTTGCAGCTATCTATTTTGGGTTTTGGATCCTCATAAAATACAAGGGTTTCGGGTCCCTCCAAAACCTATTGTAAGCGGTTTTGGGTCCTCTTAAAACTTTTTTATCCTAATAAAAAACTATTTCAAATGTCACTATGATCCTTACCATATCTCACCATGGCTATAAAAAATTGGCTCTAAAGGAACTATTTCTCTAAGTCTATATTGATGTAACAAATTATAATAATAAAATATCTGTCAAAATATTCATCACATTCCAAAAGTCTACTAGAAGCACTAAATAGATGACCAAACAAAGAATCTATCATTTACATCAAGGACCAATTGAATATACACCCTCCCTGTAACATCTAGTGGACCCATTTAATCAAAAAACATATCCCCATCTATATTTTACTAACTGCATTATTAGTTCCATCAAATATATTCCTAGAGACTTCCATTATAAAGCATCAACAAATATCCCCTATAAAACAATTAACATTTTATTTCCTATATTTTTCCCTTGAGGTATAATACAAATTTATATTGAAAACTTCATCAAGCAAGGAATCCATTTCACTACTAAATTTTTTGAGGGTTAAACCTTTAAGTCCCATTAAATTTTAGAATTAAACACACCAGGTATTATTGATATATGGATTAAATGTAAGTTTTGTTGGAAAAATTAATCAAAACTATTTGATTAGGTTATATATGATTTTTTTATATAATCTATTAGAAAAGATGTGTTGTGGCTATACTTTGCAATCCTCTTTAAACCCATTATTTAGTTTTCATCCTACAAATAGTCAAAATAGAGGAAGACAAAAGAAGATGAAGCCTTCATCAGGATCATGAAGGCAAATATAATTTCAACTATTACAATAATTAACAAAACATCAAGCCACATGGTAATGATAATGTGAAGTTACATATGAATTATTGTTTAAAGTTTGGTTTCAAGTAGGAAATGATCCTAGAAATGAAAACATGAAGGCCACCATGCAACAACTAAGAATTTCAATATGATCTAATGGTCTAGATCATTCTGCATTAATTGTACCTATTTGAAGAATAAAATTCACCATTGTAATTAGGCATGACATATACGATATAGTGGTTATTGGAAATTTTTACTTATATGAACCATTTTCCCTAGTAACTAGCATAAGATTTCATCTTTGAATATATTGAAGAGATGGATTACATCATGTACTTTTGATCCTAAAATATATTAATTGATCTAACGATATTGAGACATTATATTTTAGATTGAATTTGGTTGAAGATTTGTAGCAACCTATGATAACAAGAAAAATTAACCTTAAAAGTGTAAGCTCCTACTTGCTTGGTGATGATCTGAAACCTTTATTGATGTAGAAAAAATATACGACAAGGTTAAATTAGTCTTTCCTTCCATAATTGTATCTAGATTGGATCACCAACTTGTATTTTGCATTAACCTATGATAGAATCATTTGTACTTGCTAGTAAATATGTTAAATGTACTCAATGAGTTGAACAACTTTATCAAATTCCATTTAGATAAACAAATGGTTATTATTGATGGATGAATAAGATAGATACTTTAATTGGTGTCAATTGTTGGAAGATCAAGGCTCAGTGCAAGAAGTTGAGTCCACTTTTTGGCCAAAAAGTGGAAGTGTTTTACTTGATTTTCAGATTTTGCCACATTTGAACTGAAAATTTGAAGTACTTAGAGATTGAATCTTGGAAAAAGTCAGTAATACAAAATATAGCACTCAAATTCTAGTTTCCAAATATGTAATTTATTTTAATACCCACATAATATAAATTTAATTTCAAAAGGGATTTCTAAAAACCACTTCTTCAAAATGTTTGTTTTAGGACCATAACATGCACGTGTACGGACCACACTTTTTGACACAAACTTTTTTTTCAAACCCTCTTGGGAAATGATTTTTAACACACTAAATATTGATGAGCATATTTTTTTGTTTTCTTTTTTGAATATTTTTTTTTTAATTAATTTTTAATCGGCCCTAATTGTCGTTTTAAAAACTTGTCGTGTATGACCCACATAATTTGACCTAAAATTATCATTTTTTAAACATAGAAAAGAATTATATGTAGATTGATGATATATAATTTTTTTTTCAAAAAAACATTAAAATAAAAAGTTATTAAATAAACAAAATCAATTAATATTTCAAGCTTATGGACTAGATTGAGTATAAATTAATTGAAAAAATAGAGAAAATAAACAAAATTTTAAAACAATTACATATTCAAAATCTACATAGTTTAATCTGAAATGGGTTTTAATTTCGTCAAAAAATTGTTTGATAATAGGCATGAAAAATTTGGTAGAAGTCAGTATTTGAGCATGTCATTGATACAAGCTTGAACTTGCAGGTGCAATTCTAAGGTTTGGGCATTCCATGCCTTTCCACAACCTAAAATCAATGCACATGGTGGGTTTGGTTTTGAAATTTCAAATAACGAGGCCTCATTTTATAACGCGCCCGTTTATTTAAATATACTAGGTTCCCATTATATAAAGTCCAAAAATGACTTTGTAGGGCATTTGAAAAAAAAAAAAAACTTTTACAAAAGGGGCCATTTTTTTAAAATAATGGTGACCCATTTTTTACATAATGCCTCATTTTTTACATAATGTCCCCCATTATTTAAAAATATATTTTTTCAAAAATGGGGGCCCATTTGATAATAGGGCTTTGTTTTATGGATTTTTGGCTCGGGAGCCCGAAGCATAATGGCTTCCCGTTTTCTATAAAATAGGCCCCCATTCCTAGTGGTGTGTTTCCCAACATGTGCACTTCTCCCTAAGTGGGACTCATCTTTGTGCACTTACCCTCAAGAAAACCTACAAAGGGATCTATACAATATATTCATAAATGTGTTGCATGGAAGGAAGTATTGCATTCAAATGTGATGCTTCTTTGAATTGTATAATTTAAGAAGATGTACTATTATTTTGTTTGTCAATTTTTAAAGTCTAATATTATTGAAGATAGAATTTAGTTGGTTTGCTCAATTTTCTCTTTATTAAATTAATACTTTAATCAAAAGAAAAATTTCTTCTTCATTCCAACATTTAGTTAACTCTATGTACGTGTAAACATTTATTTTATCATAATTTGATTTATGTAACGTAACTTTTTAATAAAAATGTTTAAGGAAAGCATGACTCTTAAAATGAAATTTCTACAAACTATTCAATAATTCAATTGAATTGAGTCAAATCGGGCTAATACATTTAATAGTCTATTTTTTATCTTTAAACAATGAGAAAATGTTTAAAATAATTTTTAGATACACTAATATTAGAGAAAGAAGAACATAACTAAATAAATAGAATCTCACAATAAGTTGTTTCTTAAGAAACAAGATTGTTACATAACCATTTAAATCTTTCATTATACAAATATGTACTTCCCACTTGTCTATAAATTCTAATTATATATCCAAAACATAAAAAATAAATTCTTAAATAGAAAATAGAAACTTTAATTCTTAAATTGCTATGATTAAATAATAAGAACCAAAACCCAATAATTATTAAAATTATATATTTTAAAATACAAAAAAATAATACATCCAATATATTACTTAAAACATTTTTTTTCTTATGAGCAAACGGATTACAACTTTTTAATATTGCAAATGGTAATTTAGGTTATTATTGGTTTTTCTACCATTAATTCTTAAATGGTTGAGAAAAGTTAGAGGGTTAATTTTTTTTAAATGACATTATCATCTTTTTTGTGAAAGTAAAATGCTGAAATACTTGATTTTGAAAGTTTGTTGTAGGTTTGATGAGGATATAGATGAAATTTTAGAATTTAAGAAAAAGAAGAATTGTTTTTAATAAATATTATAATATTGCTATGATATTTATTTATACTTATACTAGACAAATTAGAATAATTCATATATATATATATATATATATGATCATGTGAGTTGTCTTAGTTTTACTTTGAAGAGCTCTCTCAAGAAAGTCAATGAACCATTCACTAATATGGTGTGGTTTGCTATAAAGACATAGAGTAATATTAGTTAAGCAATATGTATTTTAAAAGAGAAACAACATCTCTCAACAAGATCTTTTTGAAGGCTATCTAATCTTTTATAATAAGTTTCTTATACCAATATTAATATATGTCTTTATAGTAAACCAATTCTTTTTATAATATTAGTAAATAATTGTTGATTTGTTTGAAAGATGGCTACTTGTCTTTATAATAAATTTATTAGAACAACTCACATATTTATTATTATATAGATATAATTGAATATTTGATATTTTGGTAAAACAAATCTACTTATTTTTATAATAATATTACTGAATAGACAATCTTGTAAGAAATATATATTTATCTTTTACGATAATTTTTTTTATAATATCATGATGACCGTTGACTTTATTGAGAGACATGATACGATCAACGATGTATGAATATTTTGTAAATGAAATAAGTGGAGAAATGCATGGTGCATGAGATTCTATAGGAAGACAAGGAGTGTGTAGCTTGGAACTATGATGGTGCAAATTTTGTTTTGATTGCGACAGATCATGGGTTCTAAAGAACCAAATCTATTCCAGTGTGAGTGCCATCAACATTTGGAGGGGTCGTTCTAAATTGTTGGGCCATATGAGAACTCCAGATTTGCGCAGAAGCTCCATATCTAAGGAAAGAATTTTACGAATTGCGCTAGCTAGGAAAGAACCCCAGAGCTGAACACGGAATTGAGTCTCTTGAGGTTTCCCTACTAAAAATTAACCTGAACAAAATAAAAATGAAACCCCCAAAAATAGTCCTACCAAAGCTAGAAAGGGTGAGAAAGACTCTATTAGGAAAAGTATCACCATTGACCTAGACATGCAGGACTCCGACAAAGAAGAGGATAGTATAAAAGAAAAAAAGAAGAAAGAAAGTAGTTCTAGAGAAAGAAGATTTGCATGACTACTAGCAATTGAAAATAAGTTTCAAATTGAACCTAAAGTGATTATCTTTGATTTGGAGGAGGATTTTAACTTTGAGGAAGTGGAAGATTTCCTCCAACGATGACATAGAGGATGAAGAGTATCAAGATGAGGAAGAAGAATATGAGGATAGTTATAAGGAAGAGATAGAAAGAAAAATTAATTCCTCTGAAGATTCAGAACCAGCCTCCCCACCTCTTAATTCTTTGGAGGACATTGACATGGTCCCCTATTCTCAGGATATACCACCGTAAAAGGATGATAATAAGAACATGTGCAGCAGAGAGATAATGATGCTTCAGAAGAGGGTCTTGAACCTAGAACTGAGATTGGCTGACTATATGCAATGTTTTGAAAAAATGGGTGATTCCCTTTGCTTGATGTGTGCCATTATAGATGGTATCATGAGGAAGGTAACAATGGGTTTTTTTTTAGGGCAAAGAGGGATGAGAAAGAAGACTAGGAAGCTGATGAAGGAAGGAAAATTCGATGAAGACAATGAGGAGAAGGATACCACCCTGGGGGAGATCTGGACTGATCAAGTGAATAGGCTGGAGTGTAACTAGAGGATGATCAAAGATGATTAAGAAGCTCAGTTTTTATTTACATTTTTTGGTTATTAGTGCTATAGTTAGTAGTAGTTACTATGAGTATTTAGAGAGGAATAGGCCTATGTGCCAAATGAATCATACTTTTATTATTGTTGGCTACTCTATTAAGATAGATAGTCTTTTACATTCTCTGAATACTTACTTAAGGATGGGAAGATGGTGGTTAGATAAAAATATATAGACATGATAATTTTTTAATACTTTTGAGAGTAGTTGGTAGGTTCCTTGGTTGGCTGTTTGCTTCTAGATCTTTTGTGCTTCTCTCTATTTTTTGTTGTTGTTCTATAGGTTTAGGGCCTTCTCACTGCTACTACAATAAAAAACAAAATAAAAGATTTATATTGAAGGAAATGGAGGGAAAATATTTTCTTGCAAATCAGATCAAATAAAAGAAAAGAACATGCATCAGCTACAATTAAATCTAGATACTTCTGCTTCTTGTTATAGTTCTCCTAATTACTCATTGTAGTTAAATATTAAGTTCTAGTTAAATGAATGAAAGAAAAATTTGAAGGTTGGAAGGTCTACCATTGATTGAAAATATAAAATAGATATGTGAAGAATGTATTGTTAGGAAACAACATACGGTTATCTTTCCAATTGGTAAATCTAGTAGACCTGAGAAACATCTATATATAATTCACATGGATTTGTCTCGTCCAGTGGTAACACCCTATTTTAACAAATATAAGTTTTTTTAATGTTTGATGATATCTCAACAAAAAAATTGGTATATAGTTTCACTATAAAATTACAAGTGTTTGACTAATTTGAACAATTCAAGAGGTTAGTTGAAAAACAAAGTGATAAGTATATCAATTGATAAGGTCAGATAATGAAGAAGAGTACAAAACTTAATTTCTATATTTCTTTAGAAATCAATAAATAAGTAGAGAATTCACTTCTTCCCACACTATACAAAAACATAGCATTGTTGAAAGGAAGAATAGGGCCATTATTTAAATGACAAGGATTATGATGAAAGGGAATGATTTGGAAAAAAAAATGGGTAGAAGAAATATGCCTAGAAGTGTATCTTTTAATAAAAGTCCTATAAATAGACAAAGGAATGATGTTTGAACAAGCATGGTATATGATTATGCCAAATGTTAATCGTTTGAGATTATTTTGGTGTTTTTACTATGCATACATGCTTTAATATAAAAAAAATGTTTGAGTTACACTATAAAGGCCTAAACTACTTTTTTAGTAGTTATGAATTAAAAAATAAAGCATATAGATTATATCATCCCATAGAAAAAGGATTTTGATAAGTAAAGATATGGTGTCTAATAAAGTAGCATAATGGACCAAATAAAAAATTAAAAAAAAGTGAAGAGAGATTGTGATTGATGAAGTTGAAATGAAGGTGTAAGAAGATAATGAAGCTAAATCATCTAGTGGAGGAATACGAAAGTATCAAAAATATCAAAGTTGGAAATATGGAAGAGAATCTATTTTCAAGTCTTTTGTTGGATTGAAACTATGAGAAAATGATAACAAGGTCAAGTGAAAAAAATAATTATGCATTGATGATTCAAATCATGGAAAATAATGAGCCACAAACCTTTGATAGGGGTCAAGAAGAAAAAGAGTTGATTGATGCAATAAATAGTGTATTAGAAATAATTGAAAGGAATTACACATAGAATCTAGTTTAGCTACTTACCAGTACAAAAACTATTGGTACAAGGTGGGTGAACAAAACAATGTATAGATCTAATGAAAGCATTGATAAGAATAAGGCTAGAGTGGTAGCCAAAGGGTACACTTAACAAGAAGGTATTTCAGTTATATGCAACTTTTTGCACCTGTAGGATGAATATATAATATCGAATTGCTTTTGGCTCTAATAAATTAGTAGAGTTGCACAATTTATCAAATAGATCTAGAGTTTATTTTTCAATGCATATATTGACGAGGAAGTGTACATTCCACATGTACAAATTTTAAAACACCTTTTAAAGATAAATATTTGTAAAGTTTAAATAAGGCCTTCTATGGTATTATGAAAGCACCTAGAGCATGGTATTCAAGGATAGACTCATGCTTACAATGCAAATATTTTTTAGTAAGTTAGTTCAATCAAAATCTTTATATTAAGAGCTCAATGAAGGATACATTTATCATAGTTCTCTATATTGATGATGACATCTACACAAGCAACAATTTATCTTTATTTATGGAGTTTAGAGTAGTTATGGTTACTAGATTTAAAATGATAGATTTTTTATAGATGCACTATCTTCTAGGTAAAGAAGTTTGAAAAATTAAGATGAAATATTCATATCATAGAAAAATATGCTTCAAATATTTTATAAAAAAATTAGATGATGAGTTGCAAACTAGTCACAACACCCATTAAAGTTAGACTTAAGCTGTTTAGCTTAGATGCGAGGTGGGTTTTATATATACATAATGCTAAGAGTTGAGATAGTGCCATGAGCTCTTTCTAGGATCACTGCACACAATTTTAGCAAGCTCAAGTTGTATTTCAAGGAGTCAAAGAGAAGGGTCATATTTGTCATCATGCCTTTCCTTAATGGACACACTAATCATCTTTGTTAAAAAGAAGGATGAATCTCTTCAATATTGCATAAAGTTTGGTAGCTAAATAATGTAACAATTAAGCATCAGTATCCATTAACTAGGATTCATGATTTGTTTTCTCAAATCTAGGGAGATAGGGCTTTCCAAAAGATATATTTGAAGTTTGGATGCAACTAATCGAGTTGTAGCCTTTCCTCTAATGAGTGCTCCCATAGTGTTTATGAGTCTCGTGAGCAGTTTTTGGTGCACATTCTTGGATCAATTTATTTTGGTGATCCTAGATGACATTTTGATCTATTCAAAGATAGAGTAAAATGGATAGCACATGCTATTTCTTTTCAAGTGTGAGACTATTAAAGTTCTAGCTCAACTTGGTCAAATGTACCTTCTTGTGAATGGAGATTTAGTATGAAAGACACATTATATTAGTTGATGGTATCTACCTAGATCTATTAAGATTATAATGATTAAAAAATGACAAAAATAAAATATACAAGGATAAACTTAATCATGAAGGCGATGGATAGCTTTCCCATAATAACTTTCTCTTCTCCTAATGTTTGTACTTCCAAAATCGTGAAGAGAGAGAACAATCATATGAAAGAAGATTCAGAAAAAAAACATATTTTTTTTCTTTTTAAAAATTATTATTGTCAAGCCTAACTTGATAATGTCTACCAAACATAAAAAAGTATATGTAAGATGACTTCTACCTAACAAAAAATACATCAAAGATCACAATGGTCAAGATCCTCGCTATCATGGGTGTTCTAAAATCAACTCTAGAAAACAAATAATCAAATGAAAGAAAATAAAAAATAAAAAATCATGATTTTACTTTTTTTTCTTAAAACCAAACACGAAAAAAAAAATGTATATAAGAAAACTTCTACCTAACAAATACATCACAATCACAATGGTCAAATTCTTAGCTGTTATGAGTATTTTAAAATGAATTCTGTAAATCAAATAAATTCCTAAATGGACGGAGTAAATTTCTACCCTTAATATTTACGGATTTGTCTGTCAACATGTGATGCACGTATTGACAGCCACATCTCTTGACAATTTGCCACTACTTAGCTCATGCAACATACGTCAATAAAATATATACAGTTTGCATTTTATACTGATATCAAATCTAGTTAGACTACAACTAGGGATTAGTTTGCATTTTTATGTTAGTTTTATAGATATTTATCTAATTGTCTTTACAATAAATTCTCCTATGTTAACCTGATTGATATTAGTGAATGGTTGCTGGTTTTGTTGAAGGATATATAGACCAAAATATTATATATATATATATATATATATATAGTTGTAAGGCAAATAATATATTTAAAAAGTAAAAATGAGCAAAATATATCTTACAGATGTCACTACAACAGAAACAGTGAATCTGTTAGGAAATTATATTGGTGTTATACCATACTTTTTTTCTCTTGCCCAGAAACAAATTCTAAACTTTAATTCTAATTTAGAAATATGGCAGATAAAACTTTCCATAAAATCTTTAACCACAGTGTACAAACTTGTTGCTCTTTCAGCTATCTTAATCTAAATAAAATATGCAAAATGCCAACATCAAATATGGGCTTTATCTTCCATTTCTTGAGCTTGTGGGCTGCTGTTGATTTACAGAAAACAGAATAGTGAGGGTGAGGTTTATTTTAAATATATATAATTAATAATCATGTAGGCTGCTCTAATAGTTTTATTACCAAGATCATTATATATCTTTCAAGAAAGTCAACAACTATATACTAACATTATAAAAGGGTGTAACTATCTTAAATTAATATTTGTTTAAAATATAATAAACTTTAATCATTATTATATAGATATAATTGAATAATTAATATTTTGTTAAAAGATATCTACTTACTTTTATAATAAAATTTCTTAATACTATTACTAAATAGTTATCTGTCTTTATGATTAATTTTCTATAGTATTATGATGACCATTGACTTTACTAAGAGATATCTGATTGTGTTTATAATAAACTTATTACAATCCCTGCTGAATACCATATACATATTTCAGCCAGTTTATAATAATCGTACATAGAAATTTCAAAGTGATATTTAAAAGTAATGAAGGGACGTGTGTGTAAAATGCAGCCTTCAAATATTGATCTTTTATCTTCCATTTCTTGAACTTATGGGCTGCCCCTTTGCAGAATAGTGAATAGTAAGGGTGATGTTTTAGAGATGAGTATGGAGGCAAATGAAGTGAAAGGAAGAACTTGTCACTTTGTGATGGTTCATGGAGCAACCTTGGGCGGTTGGTGTTGGTACAAAGTTGTAGATCTTCTTCTGAAAGTGGGCCACACTGTATCTTCCATTGACATGGCCAGCGGAGGTATAGATCCTACAAATGCCGACCAGGTTTCATCTTTACAACAGTACAATCAGCCACTAACAGATTTCTTCACAGCTCGTCCTTCGCAGGATAAGGTATGTTTTTCTATGTTTTGATTTGTTTAAGTGATTTGTGAAAGTATGAATTTGAGGAATAATTTAATCTTGGTTTTGATTTCTAAGTGGTTCACTTTGAATCATGCTAATAGATTGGTTCTAATTGAAAAGAAAAACTGATTTAAAAATGGATCACCTAAACAAATGGAACTTAAAATGTCTTCTATAAATTAGATCGTGTCCATTATATGGCCTCCTTTGTTTAGAATTCAGTCATCAAAACCATGGATTTCAACTAATTTGTAGTTGTATGTCTGTTAAGGTTATAATGGTTGGTCACAGCGCTGGTGGCTTCAATTTGAGTTTTACCATGGAGCGTTTTCCAGATAAAATTGCTGCAGCTGTATTTGTTACCGCCTTCATGCCCCTCAGCGGAACAACTCTCTCTGATATGATTAGTGAGGTTTGATAACTTCCACCTATTCATTCTTACACCATCAACAGTCATAAACCTGCAATGCCATTTTTCTAAGAGCATACAATTTTATAGGTCTCATCCATAGTTGGAAATTTCGGAGACTCCACATTTTACTATGAAAATGGGAAAGAAAATACGGCCACATCCTTCAGATTTGGCAGCCAGTTTACGCGACACTCTTTATCACAGAACAGTCCTTCTTGGGTAAATCACTTGATAACAGAAACAGTTGAGTCATATATTGGGTATTTATGGAATTTCAATTGATTGATTCATTGATTGATTAATATGGGTCTGAATGCAGGACCTAATGTTGTTGGATTCGCTGGAGAAAAAGTTTCCTCTATGCGAAGAACCTGTTTTGTATACAGCTAAAAACTATGGAAGCGTTAGGAGAATATACGTTGTGGCGAAGGAAGATAAATTATTTGTGGAGGCGTTCCAGAGAAAGATGAGTGTAGAGAATCCTCCACAAATGGTATACGAAATTGAAGGATCTGATCACACCGTAGTGTTCTCGAAGCCTCTTCGTCTGGCTGAGGTGCTCATTGGAATTGCTAATATATGTCTGTGAAAGTGAAGCAATCAGATGCAGTTGGGTTTTTGTAAATTTTGCGATATCATGAAATCCAGGGATAAACTATGTCACACACGTCACGGTTCTCAATATTCTAAACTGTAATGATGAAATTATTCTTGGAATGAGAATCAATTAGAACTCTATTTTTGTATGTGTCATACAAGTTGTCTTCAATTAGGACTCTTCTCTCTTATGTGTCATACATGTAGTTGTGTGAGTCGTACTTACTATATTTAGTAAGTTGTCTTCAACTAGGACTCTACAACTCGATTGTGTTGACTTAGTAAATTATAAGTGATTCATAGTAGAGTCAAGTTGGACTCTATATGTGTCAACCTTGTAGACGATAGAGAGCCACATATAGGCTTAGTTAATAATATGACTAGAGCGGTGGCATTAGAAGGGTTAGAGGTGGCAAATTCAATAACTTAATTATAGCATCAAGTTTCTCAAATTTGTATATATATATATAGTAGCTTTCCCTCCTTTGGAAAAAAAGGGGCCAAAATAGTTTTGAGATTGTATTGTAACTATTTTTGTTGCTAAATAATATGATGACTTTCTAGTTTTGGAGTGTGGGTTTTTTCACTTGAAAAGGTTTTCCCCATGGTAAATTTGTGTTATATTCTTCTATTTTATGATTATGTGTTGTTGAATCTAAATGTATGCATGCGGCTAAAACTGTGGTTCGATTTCACAAGATCTTAAATTGCAATCACTTTTCTCTAAGTCTTAATGTGGGAGATTAACTGTGTGTAATTCCGCTTTATGGCATAGTAGTGTGTGTTTGTGTTGGATGTTCAATACACATATTGATCCTGAGAGATGGCTCTTCAAGGATGCCCTGATTTCCCAACAATTGGTATCAGAGCATTGGTTCAAGAATTTGCAGGTTGCTTGCATGTCCATAATTTATGTTGCATGTACTTGCATGGACTTGCAGTTGCTTGCATGCGCTTACATATGAAGGTCCTCGGTATTTTGGGTTTTGGGTATTCCTTCTATAGAGGTTTCTTAGCCTATAAAGCTTGAGGGAATTTGAAGGAATTGACTGAAGATTGATCCTTTGGTGAGTGAAAGTCTTGCAGTTATTTGAGTCGTAGGAGACAACATACATTTTGAAGGATGCTTAAGACAAAGAAATTGGAGTTGGTCACATTGAAATTTTGTTTATCTGGAGCTCTTGTTTTATAGTATAATAATTCCTGATTCATGAAAGTGTTGGTACATGATTATTCACTTGACATTTTGGTGGTGATGCTTGGTAGATTTCTAGACTATGGTGCTCAATGTGTACATGATTGGAAAATTGGAAATGTGCTTGATTTGGTGCTTGATTCATGTTGTCTACATAATTATTCTCTTTAAGATCTTAGTTTGCATGTTGCTAATGTGATAGTGAGTTTGCATGTTCCAATATTTTGATCTACGAGTTGTGCAATGTTGTGGGTTGTCTTTACCTACATGTTTGTTGTGGGAAAACTCGGATGTGGACTATCTATCTCCACAAGGTTTGATTCAATGTTTATGCAAACTTGTTAGTTGGTCTTGTTTGTGGTTACTTGAGCATTGGCGTGATTTTTTTGAGATGAGAGGATGGATGATAAGTGAGTGCTTGGATAGTTAGTTATGGGAATCTATAGCATGGTGTATTTTCTTCATTTGGAGATTTGGGTTTCACTTGGTATGATTAGCAATACACTTGTATGTGTGTGGACCTGGATGATTTTTAGGTTTGGAGATGGTGCATCATGTGCTTGGAGAGCTTAGTATCATGATTTAGTGGGAGCTTTAGTAGTGATTGTGTATTCATCACTTGGTGATGGATGATCTTCTTTAGTGATGCAGATGTATTGGAGGCTCTTAGATACTATTGTTATAAAAGGGATCTTTCACATTTGCATGTACACTATTTAAGGATTTTTAACATCTTTGAGCCATAGATGGCTCTTAGAGTCTCTGGTTTGAGGTGTTGGTGGTACTTGATAGGTGATGTTGGTTTAGAGTATGTTGGTGTTATGTCATGGTATACTCTTGATTGCGCATTAGAGTTGTGCATGATACATTGCTCTTGAGACCATGGTATGTTCACTTGGACCATGTGATCTCCTAGGAGGGGATGGTAAGATCACGATGTCATGATGGGTTCCTTAATTTGCAGATTGGAGCTTTCATAGTGGTCTAGAGAGATCTCTTTGTATTGCATACATTGGGCATATGTCTGAGAACTTCATGGGAGTGCAAATTTCCATTTGGAGTTTATCATGGATTGATGTTTTGTTGGTACTCATGGATACAAGGATACTTAGGTGCTAAGATGGTTACTTTTGATGAGATTTGAGTTGGAAGTCCGAGGAGCCTACATTGTGGTTGAACATGATTTCAATAGAGATATATGAGGAGATTGTTCTTGGATGAGTCATGATGACTTGGAAATATTGGAGGAGCATTCTCATTCCCCACTCTTGGTCTACTCATCAGTTTATTACTTGAGAGGTATTTTCCATTGTTTCCCTTAGGTTCTTTATACTTTTCTTTCATATTCATGGATCTAGAGCTATGGTCAAATGGTTCGGGAGGATTCATTCTGAGAGATGGATAGCATGGTTATCTCCTTGGGTATATTTTCTTTTATGATGATCATAAGGGATGGTTGTGGGCTGATTTCTTGAAAGGGAAATGGAATAGTTTGGTCTTCTTGGAGAGGCTTACATCCATGTAGATACAAAATATATATGTTATGTTTAATATTTTTCAGATTGAACAAGTTTGGATGTTATGGTTTTTCTCTTGGGGATGTGAAGGAGATCTTATTTGGAATAGCTGACAGTTAGAGGTGTTTGTAAAAGGACATGCTACATGTTTATGGTTTGTAGTTTCTCTCTTTGGTCTTAATGATCTTCCAGGAGGTTCAGATCCACTTGGTATTGGATGTGAGGTTTTGTATGGAGCTGTAGGGATCACTATTTTGTGGTCATATGCTATCACTTGGGTGATGACATGGAGATTCCTGTATCTATTTCTCCTATCAGATGCATAGAGAAGATAGGAGAGCTATGGATACTTGTTGAGAGAAATGTTTCTTGGAACAAATTAGTTTTGGAGATTTTCATATCTTTGTGGATGGCCCTTGGTACTAAATGATTACATTTTCTATGTGTTGTGATTGGTAGAGTCGGTATGCCTTTGATCCTTTTAGATTTGACATTACCCATGTAGTAGGAGTTCTTGAATGTTTTTTGGTCATCACTGACTAGTTTGCACATGGAGCTTGAGGTTGCAATTTATTGGGTTGGTTATGTTGGTGACTTGAGTTTATTAATGGTATATACATTTGAGGTATGGGTGACTAGATGGATTAGCACTTGTCACGGGTGCTATTTTCAATTGCATGGGTTTATCAGTTGGATGGGAGTAGTCAGTTTGATTGTTGATCTAGCTTGTGTTTTATCTTGTTTTCTATAGGATTACTTCATAGTTGTGTTATGAATATGAGCTATGAAGTTGATGTTATTGATTCTTTTGTATAGCTCATGAGCACAATGGATTGGTGATAGTATCTTGTAGCCTTTGATATCACTAGGATCTTATTCTTGTGTTCTTTAGACTGGTGCATTTTCATCTTAGCTTGTTCCCTTTTTCTTCCATATTTCAAAAATGGCAAATAAGTTGGGCCAATGCAGGTGGCCGAATCTCATTGACTTTATAAATTTATGGTCAAATGCATTTCAATTCACCCTCATTTTTATTAATTTTTTGTAATGATTTAAATATTTCACAAATAGTGTCTATACTATCACAACGGTCTAATTAATATTTTCACTTGAGTTTTCGGAAGTGTGCCTCAATGCACCAACATAATTTGCCAATAGCCATCAATAGTTCAATTTGCATGAGGACCCAATTCACTCGGCATTTTCTGGAAGAGCATCTTAATTCTCCCCAATGTTCACCAATATCATTAATCATTCAATGTTCCAAGAGGATTGATTTCACCAATTTTATTATAAGCCCATCCCAATGGATAGTCCATAATGGACTAGTAAATTAAAACGTATATGTTTTGTCGATGTTTCATTCGCCCAATGATTCCATAAGACGTGTTAGAATTAAGTGGGATTTGCCAAATTTTTGGTATACCATTTAAATTTCGTGCAATATTCACCAAATATGGATTTCTATAAGATATATGAAAGATTAAATTTTTATTTACACAATTTGATCGGTTCAAAATGCAAAACCTTAAATTCGTAATTTAGCAATGTTTGTGGTTAAAAATATGATCATGAAGGTACATTGTCACAATTATCGCATTCACAACTTACACCGAATCTTAAAGAAGGTGGCGAATGAGATATCTCAAATGACAAAGAAGAAGAAGATCTGGTAGATACCTAGGGTAGAGGGAATGTGATAATCGACCTAGTTTACAATGTCATAGATGATGATGATGTAGGAAAGGGGAAAAGAAAATCCAAATTAAAAAAAGGTTGGGAGTGGGATATGGCAAGGTATTTTCAAATTGATTGGGTGTCAAAGTATCCATTCATTGAACTAGTAGAGAATCCAAACAAAGGTGACCCTCCAATAGAATGTAGGTGTAAGATTTATAGTTGGAAATATAAAAAGGATAAGAGGTTGTAGCTAAAGCTTGACACCATTTCTATCTACTATTTCTCTATGCCACTCTCTAAGAATCTAAAGGTAAGTGATCATTTCTTTGAAGTGCTATAACACTATTCATCTTGATCTTTTAGAAACTTTTAGATCATTCTTATTGAGTAGGGATACCTCAGACATCTAGATTCTAGGCCATAGGGGCAATGAATCTTATAGTCTATTATTATTTCTTAAGAAAGTAAATGGTTTTTTGCACTTGCAACCTTTATTTCATCGGAGATGTCAAATAGGAAGAAGGGTAAGACTCTTGAATATGGTGAAGGTCAAGAGAGGTCAGCAAAATGCAGAACCTTAAATTCATACTTTAGCAATGTTTGTGGTTAAAATTATGATCATGAAGGTACATTGTCACAATTACTGCATTCACAACTTACACTGAATATTAAAGAAGGTGGTGAATGAGATATCTCAGATGACAAAGAAGAAGAAGATCTGGTAGATACCCAGGGTAGCAGGAATGTGATAATCGACCTGGTTGACAATTTCATAGATGATGATGATGCAGGAAAGGAGAAAAGAAAATCCAAATAAAAAATAGGTTGGGAGTGGGATATGGCAAGGCATTTTCAAATTGATTGGGTGTCAAAGTATCCAATCATTGAACTAGTAGAGAATCCAAAAAAAGGTGACCCTCCAATAGAATGTAGGTGTAATATTTATAGTTGGAAATATAAAATGGATAAGAGGTTGCAGCTGAAGCTTGACACCATTGAAAAGCATATCGACAATGTTTACGAAAAGAAAATCATAGATGGAACTAAAAAATAAGTGATAAGATGGAAAACAAAGGATCAATGTCAACATGTTAAGTGTGCCTTAGAATATGATGTGCATTTGAAAATATAGGAAAAGCTTGTTGAATCTGGGGGTTCTCTTGAAGCTATTCTTGGAAAGGCAAAGGTAGTCACACATCTAGTAAATATTGTTCAGTTAAGTGTTGTTTTTCATATTTTGACCAAAGGGCATCCTATGATATACTACCCATAAATTAGTACTTTATTATCCTTTTTGGGAATTCCAAACTTTCCTAATAGTCACAGGTTAGTAAATAGTGGTTGGGAATGAGCAAGTTGTCTTGTTGAGGTTGAAAAAAAAGATATAAAGAAAAGAATTAGAAGTCAAACTTTATTGCATTAGTTTTGGATGAAGTTACGGCAATAGATAATATATCTTGGGTATGTATAAATGTTTATACCATAAAGAATCATGTCCGCCAACCTCATCTAATATGTGTTTCTAAATTAAACGAGAGTGTGACAATGAAAATTCTATTTCAACTAGTCAGGAATTCATTAATTGAATATAGATGTATGGACGACTTGACGATTACAAAAAGGTTGGTATGTGTAGTCCAACAGATGGAGCTTTAGTAATGCAAGGTCATAAGAATGGTCTTTCCATTAAGCTACAAAATTCTTGTTCACCCTACATGACTGTCATTCACTGTATGACCAACATAATGAATCTAGATTTTAAAATTCTGAGCAACCATCCTGTAGTAACAAATTTGATTATTTAATCAAAGAGGTCTACTCATACTTTTGTCAAAGTTCCAATTAGTTTTTGGAATTTCAAAATTTTGCCGATGGAATAATTGATGGGAATAAGCTTTTGAAGGATGTCGATACCAGATGGATCTCCTTGCATGGTCCAGCATATCGAGTTTAATCAAAATATCGATCCTTGATTGGAGTAATGTACAAACATCACCACACAGTAAACAAAGCTCCTGACCAGCTTAGTAGGTTATGTGATATAGAGAAAATCCTAACTTTAGAAGGTCTTCTCCCCATGCTAGAGGAAATGAACCATCTTTTGAGAAAATCCCCAAAAAAGAGCTATGCATATTGCTGAATATCCTATGCTACACAAAATGACATGCATGAACCTCGATAATCTCTATCAATCAAAACGAACATTTGCTGATTTAAAATTTGCTACCTAGCAGACATTGATAGATTTGAAAAACCCTAACAATTTTTTTCAGTTTAATGCAAATGGGGAGTTATGTGTCAATGTACATGGATTTGAGATACCAATACACCACCTTGCCACGATCATGGAACTAGGAAAGCGCTCTAAGAAGCAAGAAGTAAGTGTCACAAGGGAAGATTTTAGCAAGATTGTTGATTTTGTGACTACTAGTCTGATGAAAATTGCCTCTTCTATTTCCTTAGAAATTAGAAAATGATTCCCTCATGATGATTTACTTGAAGACATGTCTATTGTGTTTCCTCAATATTGGGAACTCAACAATCCAACTGATTTTCATCATAGGATAATGACTTTGAGAAACCAGTTTTGCAAATCTATAGAAATCAATGGACAAACTATATAATGAATTTTAAATGAAACAATTCTTAGAGAGTAATCAACCTATTTTGCATTAACTATGAGGCATCATTTTGATGAATTGAAAAAAGTGGAGAACCCTTTGGAAGAGAGATCAGTAACAAAGGTTTGGACAAAGATAAGTCAAAGTGTACAATTGGCTCATTCAATATCATAGTATCTCAAACTTGTTGATTTATGTCAAAACATGATATTGGGTTCGGTGGAGGATGAGAAAGTTTTTAGTGCTTTGGGGTTCTTAAAATCAAAGTAAAGGAACAAACTAGACAAGAATTCTAAAAATTGCTCGCTACTGTACACATCGAGTTATAATGTCTGATGTTTTCCTTATAAAAGGGTACTAGGAATCTGGAAGTCCAAAACTAAAAGAAGAGGGTTGGGCATCACCTCAAACTAAGGTGGGACATGACAGAATGAATTCTAGTGACACATGTACTACTATTTTTGAGATGCGCTCAAGCAAAGGTATGTAGATTGAAGAAAACATAGACAATAATAAACAAAGCTCTTGATTTGATGATCAAGATGATGAGATGATTTGGCAAATTTAAGAGATTTAGTGCTAGTTGTTACTAGGTATTTATTCAACTTTTGGTTGCATATTGCATAATGTATTTCATCTGTCACATAAAAAAATCCTAATTGTGCTTGATGATATTTTATGTTTCTATCAATGTCATTTAATTTTGATATGCAATTGCATTTTTCAAATTTCTATTTACAAGTTAATAAATTAACGTACTACTATATTTTCAATGATCAAGAATAAGGTTGCATTAGTAATTATTTATTTGATAATTTTTATTCAACATTAAAGTATCAAAAAGGTGTAGTGTTGCATTAGTAATTACATCACGATCATGGAGACAATTAATTGCATTAGTATCAAAAAATATGATTAATATTTGATATCGACCATAGCAAGAGATGAATTTTCCCAATTGCAACTTATTATTTCTGCTCTATATAGAATCCCTTTGAATAGAGTAAGCAATTTTAATATTCTACTTTATAAGAAGTTGAAACCCATTCAAACTCAACAACACAATGTAGACATATGAATCTCAACCAAAAAATCCCCAATTTCATTGATTCATATAAGATCTTGCATAACAATTGTGATCTTTTTATATATTATTCACCCTTAGTGAGTTAGTATATCGGCTTCTATTGGAATTTTTTAGTATATGTAGAAGTTCAAGAAGGAGAGGGAAAAATAAGGCCTTGATTATCCTCTTATAGAAAATTGAGGATGCAACAAGCTTTGGGTGTTTTACAATATCAAAATTTGAAAACTAAGGAAAAGAGAGGAAAAAGGATCTGGATTGATCAAATAAAAACTAGAAGAAACATAGAAAAGAGAGAATAAAGGATGAGAAGTTTTCAAATACATATCGTTTGACATCATGAAGATCCTTGAGATGCTGCTGATAGTTGTCATCTTCAATTTCTAGCCTGATCACCTCTATTCTGGTCATACCACTGTTGAACCTTGAGAGTGCATCCATGTAGGATTGTAACTTCTTAATTAATTGTGTATCATCTGACGCTATATCTGGCAACATCTGACCCTGAATTGTTTTGATATCAACTTTCCAATATGCTTTGGATCTCATGACCTTTTCTCCTTCTATTCTTCTTCTTTCTTTGTCAAACATAGTAGGTATGAGGTTGGAGACTAAACAATGGAAGCCTTTGAGTTCACCAATAATTTTGTGTTTATACATCTTGTGAAAAATAAAGAGTTTCTTTAACATCTCAAACCTAGTTTTAAAACTTTTGATCATGTCATGCTGGAAACTTGGGAGAGGCATAATCAATGAAATCTCAAACACTGCAATTGTCTTGCTCATATGAGATAATGAGTAGGCCATGAAACATTGTCATCTCAAATGTTCTTGAGAAAATCTTACCAACACCATGTGTTCATCCCATGTTGCATCAACATGATCCCAAATTTCATTGATCTTTGATTCCAATTGTGATTTTGTAATGTCTATCTATATTATTCTCTCCATCTGTAAAGAATCCATCTTTAGTGCATCCCTTTCATTTCTCAATTTGACTATCTCTAATCTAGCTTGAGCCAGATCATTCCTTAATCCCATATCTTCATTAGATATATGTTAAATCCTTCCTAGAGGTGTGTATGTTGGTCCTATTCTCAATTCTTCTACTAGAGCACCCACCTTCTCTCTCAAAATTGTGACCTCTTCATTTTCCTTCAAATCCACCTTATGAGTAAATTTTGCCACATTTAGATTGATGTGTGTTGCCTCTGTAATGGAAGTGTTAGCCACTATTTTGACTAACATACCCCAAATAATTGATCAACTTCATAGCTCATACTAGGCTTATTTGTGACACTATGAAGACACCAAATAACTAGTTGATCAAGATGATCACCAAATGCTGCTCCTGAAAGTACTTCCTCTCTCTGCACTATATCCATTGATTCAAGATCTATGTCATGTCTCTTCTTAATTCATCAAAAATAATATCAGAAGAGATGTCTCATCCTTCCAAAAGGAGTACCCTGCTCCCCTTTACAATCTACCTTCCTATATCTACGGTCATAGCAGAAAATTATTGCTTTGTAGAGCTCTTAGGACCTCATCTTTCATTCTCAATCTTTCTTCATTCCCCAAATTATCAAAGTTAATACCTCTTCTCTTTTCCATTTCATGTGTCAAATTTCTTATAAGAAAATGTTTTAATTTCTTGGTATTTATGAAACCATCATTGCTGATGAATTGTTCACAAGCATTCAATCTCACATCTTCACTAAGATCTCCCCCAAGTTTAAAAGCATCAAGGGCCCACTCCTTAGGAGGATTTTGAATGGTAACCCCTTTCCTTGTATCAAATTTGTGAGGAGGTAAGGACTCATCCCTTTTGAATTCAAAATCTTGATATAAATGGAAACGAATTTCTCTTCCTAGAAATATATGCAAGGGAGTGATAGCCCTAGGGCTCTCTAGGACTTGAAAAATAGAACCACTCGAAGATGGTTCACTCATGGGCATCTCCATGGTAGCTTCTACAAGCAATATTTGTGAGGGTTTTGAAGGGTGTGATTATTCTGGATCAATATTAGATGTGGATGGAGGTTCTTAAGGGCTCAAGGGAGGGGAGGTAGGGCCAATGGGAGAGCCAATTGACTAAGGAGATCCTGGCCTTTCCTCCTCTACCACCTGCACTAGGGTTCTAACATCCAAGTGGGGTCTCTCATGATGTAGGGGCATTCTATCGACATCTATATAAGTAGAAATTTTTTCTCTCATCCTTTCTTCTCAGATTATTTGAATCTCCCATGCTAGAGAGTAAGAGTTTTCCTCCTTCTCTCTTCTATTTTCCTCATATTGGATTTTATACCACCTTTCCTTTATTTTCAATACTTCCTCATAGTTTTTTGCATTCCTTATGAGGTGTTCATTATATTCCTCATCCCATTGATACTCTGGTGTTTTAGCCTTCCCAAGCTTTTTGACAAACCATTTAGAGTCATAAGACCTGTATATAGCTTGGGGAAGTCTATACTTGTTCAACATAAAATCCAAGATATCATATGCTTTCCTATTTAAAAAGTGATACATCCAAATCACAACTTGTGATGGGATCATTGATCCTTTTTTGTGTGACCCTCCCATCAAAGACTTATTAGGCTCATTTAATTGATGCATGATTTCTAAAAGGTCCACCCTATCCTACATAGTAATCGGAAAAATCCTAGGAGTAATAGGACTACCAAAAACCTTTATGATTGTGTGGTCCTTAAAGTAAAACCAAGATCCCCAATTGTGGGTGATACCTAACTCAGGCTTAAGGGCTTTGGGTCTGAGAAATTCCTTAGCCTTTGGGCTTAGACCCCATCTAACTTCCTTCTGCAAAATACTCAAAAGCTTTCTCACAAACAAATTTTCAAAAACCAAATAGTCTGACCCATTCATATGTGAGTCCCAGATATAGGTCCACTCTTGAACACCAAGTGGCTCTCCTTTAGTCATGGTTACAATCTACAAATTAGGATGTCATACCTTAAGAACTTTGAACAAAAGTATATGCATCAGGAGAGAGTAATGCCTGAAATTTTTTTGATTTGCCCATTTTGAAATCTTACAAGGCATTATGCAAACCTTGAGCTACCACAAAAGCATAGTCAAAAGGCCTACTAATATCCTTGCTTTGGATATCCATACAAACCATCAACATCCAATTTGGAATCACCTGTCCCTTGCATTTGCAACACAAACATGACATAAAGCATAGTATGCATCCAAAAAGTAATTGATAAATAGGTCTCTTCTATAAGGGGCAGTCTACTTTGATGTCAAATTTCTATCATCTCCCTTTATGTGTACAGGCCTAAATGATGTTGATATTGTTATATACAAGAGCTCATTTTTCTTATACTCCATATCTAGCTCTTGGGGATCAATAACTTGATCTGTGTTAGGGTTGAGCATGAACACTTCATTGATAACATCTCTCGTGATATTTATTAACCTCCCACCTTCATTGGACAAGATCTCTCTAGTCACAAGCTTGTAATTTGTAGCAATTGCAGAAATCAATTCAGTATTCACATAGACATTTGGCACCACAAGTTTTGCTAGATTGCAATTCCATATGCTGGACACTGGAATTCTCTCCTTCTTCTTGTAGCCTCTCCTATAGAGACTGAAACCTAATGGTGGAATCAACGCATCCTTGATTTTAGTAGAGTGATCGATGATGAATTCATCTAGTCTAGACCTACGCTTGGATATCTTTTGTGTCTCTGATGATCCAGGGAGTTGTGTAATTATTTATTCAGAGAACTTTCTCTTCCCCAAATTAGAAGACTCTGCCATTCCTACAGTTAGGGTTCTATAGACTAACAAAAATGAGAAGCTTATATAATTCAACTCAAATTAAATCATATGGAATTTAGACAATAATGATCATTGACAATCTAGAAATATGCTCAAGAAGGTAAAAAGCTAGGAGGAGTGTAATGAAAGTGCACACAACAATCATGTCTTAGAAACCCAAATTATGATAGAAGAAAGCACAAAATAATTTTTAGAATATGTAGAGCATTGTAGATACAAATTAGCTACAAGCCTCCTACATGGGAGGTCTTAAGTTCAAATCTCAAAAAGCATTGTTCAATAAAAAAATACGAATTAGCGAGAGATCGGTGTTAATATAGCAGACAAATTTATATCATAATGAGCAAAATGGATTCATTAAATGTGGGCATGTATGTAGGTGTGATGGTTAGTTGACATCGGAAGGGAGAACGTAGTAGATTTAATATTTTTTATTTCACCATTACCTCTTAAGCCTCCTCGGTATTGCGAAGTTATCTTGGTTGTGCACCTTTTCCCAATCATGCAACCGCGTGACAATCTCAGCCATAGATCTCCTGTAAAAGTGTCTTTCTCTATCGCACTCAGAAAATAGGGTCATAGGGCCCACACTCTTATTGTGTGGCTTAGTTTTCCATATGATCTTGTCTTATTGGTTATGACATTTACTATCAGCCTTCACGGGTCCCGCATGCCACATCTGCAGTGACATTGTGGAATTAGACTTTGGATGCATCTTTGATTAGTTGCGTAGTCGCACAATTACTTTTGGCTATTGATCTTCACCAAACTATTCTCTTAGTAAACTACAAAGGACATGACAGTGTCAAGACCACCTTTCCACCATGTCAACGACCACATATATGCATAGCGATCTTGAGCGGGTCCCATCTACCATGTAAGCAATAGGGTTGTAGAGTTAACATTTCCTAGGCCATTAATCTAATTTCACAACTGCACGCAAACATTAGTCATGGATTTGATCAAAGATGAAGGACAGTTTAAAAAAAAGGAAATAGGGGTGAACTAGATGGATAACACAAAGGTTCGGTCATACGATGATATAATGGACCTCAATGGATACCTTAAGACACTGGAAACCAATTGCCAAGGGTCACCGTTGAAATAGATCAAAAAGAGAATGCAATGTGGCTAGGACTTGGGGTTTATGGTTTCAGGATTAAACATTTTAAAACATAGAAGATAAACCCTAAACCATATGGCAATTTTGTTCAAAAAAATTCCAATGCTAAGGTCTTCCGTCCACTCTGATTTAGATCTAAGGACCTTTTTTATAATTAAAATAGAGATCAAATAGATTTAATTGAAGCCATGACCAAACATTCATAGAATCATAAAAAAGAGATAAAATAGAGTTAATTCAAGCCACGACAAAACATTCATAGAATCATAAAACAAAGATGAAACAGAGTTAATTCAAGCCACAACAAATTACAATAGTCTTGGAATTACAAACAATGTAAATCAGAAAACTTGAATGTATTTGGGAATACAAATTACACAATACATATTATGAAATCATTGTATGAGGTTCTAGAATTACAATACATATTTATTATTTTCAATTACAATTACAATATTACAATATTCTTGGAATTACAAACAAAGTAAATTAGAAAGCCTAAATGTATTTGAGAAGAGAAATTACGCAATACATATTATGAAATAATTGTATGAGCTTATGTGTTGGCATTATGTGAACCGGTATGAGGACATAATGACATTGTATGTTGTCATTGATGTCAATATGCTGAAGAGGTGAGAAACAACATATCAGAGAATTGGTATAACACTGTGAACTGACATGTGTGCCAAAGTGAAGTGGTGTGCTTCTTCAAAGGTGAACTGGCATGTGGTTATGGCAACCGACACATGGAAGCATTGTATGACTACCAGTTGGTGGTCTCAACTTTCGGGTTTTCGGTTGAAGTGCTTCAAGCCTGTGTGGCTCAACTGGTGACTTTGTGTGATGAGTTAGCATGATAACAAAGAATAGATCATGTTGCCACGTAAGCCTTGTGCACGTGAAGGATCTTGCATGAAGGAGATTGTTCCTATCTAGATCAGGAATGTGAGAAGTCTGTAAAACAGTGATAACGTGTGATGGGTTATCAGCTGCCATAAAATCGGTGGAAATGGACAATGGAGATTGTCTTGAGATTGGATCAAGAACTGCTACATTTAATGCAGTGTGCTCAATGGTCAGGATTGAACCATTTGAATTCCTTAACCTAACAGGTTTAGGGTTTAGGGATTATTCTACTGACCTATCTATTTTCCTATAAGGTCGATATTGTGTCTCTTTCTGAAGTTGGCAAAATTTGTGTGTGTGTATCCAAGAGAAGGGATACGTGATTCTTGCCAGACCAAAAGGAGAGAAGTGATACTTGCAGAGTGTAAGTGTAGAAGGTGAAAAGGAGCTTAAGTGGATCTGCATTGGCATTGAGTGATGTTACCAGATCATTGTAATGCCTATTGATCTCTAACCAGCTCAACAGTTGGAAAATCCCTTAATAGGGTAGCCTTAACCGGATTGTTGTAAATCCTTTAACAAGGTAATTCAAAGCTATTGAGTTTGAAATCCTTTAGCTATTGAGTTCTTAAAATCCTCTAACAAGGTAACCTTTAACAAGGTTTAACCCTTAACTGGGTATTGTAGTCATCCCTTAACCGGGTGATCTCTAATAGGATCGGTTCCTAGAACAACCTATTGTAATGTCTCTAACCAGACAAGGCTTCTAACAGAGCGGACTTCAAAGAGTTCAAAAACAGCTTGTGCATATTCATCCCCACCGTGGTTTTTCCCAGTTGGGTTTGCACATGAAAAATATGTGTGTCATGTGTGATGCTTTTATCTTGTGATGCTTTGCTATTGTCTATCAAGCATATGATGGTTCTGTGTTTTATGCCTGTTAATAAAACATGTTAAACTAGCTGTTATTATGATCCGTTGATAGATTACCTATTTATGCATAAGGGTGAAATGGTAGGGTAGTCTTGAGTTGAGTGAAAAGATAAGTGGGTAACCAGTTAATGCTTGTCTCAATTAGTCTTAGCTTTACCGGTTGCACTCTGTTTCAAACCGGCGTCATTGTTTGCTAGTCATTTGAAGTGTTTGTTGTTAGACCAGTTTAGGACTATATTTTTGTCTGTACTAATTCACCCCCTCCCTCTCAGTACTGGGTTAGTACTATCAGTTCATCATTGAGTTATCAATTGGTATCAGAGCGTCCTGCAGGTCCTCTGTGTTATAAGCTTAACCGCTTGAGGTAAAGACCCCAGTCTATTGATGAAGAGGGAAGGTCCAAAGTTTAACAAAGAAAATTTTAGTATATGGAAAGACAGAATGAAGATATTCTTCAAAAGAATGGGTGCTCAACACTAGAGCTATGTTGAGAATGCCTATGTTGCCCCTATCGGTACTCTCACCAATGACCAGAAGAGAGATATGCAGGAGAATGGGCAAGTCATGGAAGCCCTAATTAGTAGTTTATCTGACATTGAGTTTATTGATGTCCAAGATAAGGTAAATCCCAAAGAGGTATGGGATACTCTTGAAAATATCTATGGTGGTGATGAGCATGTAAAACAAGATAAGGAAGAAAGCCTTAGAGGGAAGTTTGAAGATATGCCGATGGTTGAAGGTGAGACCATTCAACAGTATCGAATAAGAATCAAAACTATTGTTGGAGATATCAAGAGTGCAGGTGGTAAAATACAAGATTCCACTGTGGTAAGAAAAGTCCTAAGATCCCTATTGCCGGTCTATGCAATAAGGGTTGCTGCTATTCAGGAGCTAAGATCAATAGACAAGACTAAGGTATCCCTAGACTCCATCATTGCAAAGTTGACAGCCTATGAGCTAAATAGTTTCGATGGCAATGTTCAAAAGACTGAATCAACTTTTAAAGCTTCTACAGTACCATCCAGAAAAGGAAAAGAAGCTAGCACTAGTGGTGAACCAAGACAGGGCAGAGAAATGGATGATGAGGAGATTCTGATGGCATTTGAAGCTCTTCTTTCTAGAAAACTTCCTAAAGAAACCGACAAATACAGACGTAAGTTACCTTTGAAATGCTTTTCTTGTAACCAAATAGGACATATTGCTGTAAATTGTACTAATGGCAACAACAAGGAAAAACCGGAATGGTTCAAGAAGTTCAAAGGAGGAAACTGGAGAAACTGTTTTGTGGCAGTTGATGAAGGTGTCACAAATGAGGAATTAGAGGATGAAGAAAATGAAGATATTGTGTTTGTTTCTGTCAAAGAAGATGTGTCAGACAAGAAGGCTCTTGTCTCCCGGTTTGATAATTCCAATGAGTGGATCATTGACAGTGGTTGTTCACACCATATGACTGGTGAGCGGAGAAAGTTTCTATCCTTGGAGGAGTATGATGGTGGTGTGGTTCACTCTGGCAATGATGTACCATGCATGGTCAAGGGTAGAGGGTCCATCTCTCTGAATGGCAAGAGTAGTGTTGACAATGTGTACTGGGTTGATGGTCTTAGACACAACCTTCTGAGTGTTGCCCAGCTGAATGACAGTGGCGTCACTCTGGAATTCAAGAATGGAGTTTGCAGAATCAAAGGAAAGAATGGTGAATTGGTGGCCACCGGCATGCAAACCAAAGGTAACCTATTTCATCTTAATGCAAATATAAGAACATGTCTTATGGGTAAATTTGATGATAGCTGGATATGGCATAGGAGACTCTGCCATATAAACTTTGATAACATTGTGAAGGCTAGTAAGATCAAGGCAATTAGAGGGTTGTCAGTGCTAAGAAAACTAGATAATACCTTGTGCAGAGAGTGTCAATTAGGGAAAATATCTTTGTCAACCTTTAAAGGTAAATCTTTCACTGCTGACAACTTGCTTGATCTTGTGCATATTGATTTGTGTGGTCCTATGAAAACTAGAAGTGTGCAGGGTGATAGGTACTTCATGATTCTCACTGATGACTGCTCAAGAATGATATGGGTCACATTCTTGAAAGACAGGTCTGAAGCCTTTATAAAGTTCAAAGCTTTCAGAGCATTAGTGGAGAAGGAAAGCAGTAAAAGGATCAAGTGCCTAAGAACTAATCAAGGAGGGGAATTCACTTCCAGTGAATTCAACAAGTACTGTGAAGAACATGGCATCAAGAGGCAATTTTCTGCCCCTTAGACTCCATAGCAGAATGGCCTAGCAGAGAGGAATAACTAGACTATGTTTGAAGCAGCTATAACCATGTTGATTCAAGGAAAGGTAGCTCACACCTTTTGGAGAGAAGCAGTGAGCACTACAGTCTACACAATGAACCGGGTACTCATCAAGAAAGGTAAGGATAAAACTCCTTATGAGTATTGGACCGATAAGACACCTGTAGTTAGCTACTTTAGAGTGTTTGGTAGCAAATGTTACATCAAGAGGAGTGAAAACCAGAGAAAATTTGATGCGAAATGTGATGAGGGAATAATCCTAGGATATTCCACCAAGAGCAAAGCTCTCAAACGTTTCAACAATAGGACTTAGAGAATTATGGAAAGCATCAATGTAAGAATTAACGAAACCTCTGAGAAAACTAAGGAAACTGGCAGTGAGCAAGCAGTAAATGAACCGGTTGCAACCTTCTGGGAACCGATTGATAGCCAACCGAGTACCAGTAACAATGTTCCTACACCGGCAAATGTAGATGTTGATACTGATGGAGATGAGGATGAAGAAGAAAAGAAAGAGGAATCTATCAAGACCATTCCTCAGTATGTCAAGCTGAATCAAGATCCTAAGCAGATCATAGGAGATAAGGATCAGGAATCCTTACAAGAAGAAAGGTCAGAGAAAACTCATGTATGATCTCTGAATTTGAGCCTAAAACATTCAAAGAGGCACATAAAGATGAAGACTTGATCAAGGCAATGGAAGAGGAACTTGACCAGATAGAGAAAAATGGTACATGGTCTTTGGTACCTAGAACAGAGCATAAAAATGTCATTGGTACGAAATGGGTCTTCAGAAATAAGCTAAATGAGGATGGCACAGTGATTAGAAACAAAACCAATTTGGTATGCAAAGGATATGCTCAAGAAGAAGGAGAAGACTATGGAGAAACCTTTCCTCCTATAGCTATATTGGAAGGAGTTAGTATGCTTCTTGCATATGCAACTTTTAAAGGCTTCAAGGTATATCAAATGGATGTAAAATCTGCATTCCTAAATGGTGTACTTGAAGAGGAGGTGTATATAGAGCAACCAGATGGGTTTGCCCTATCTTAAGATAGTGACATGGTATGTAGGCTACATAAAGCATTATATGGCCTAAAGCAGGCACCTAGAGCATGGTATGAACGTCTACATTCCCATCTTGTGAAGATTGGATTTGAGAGAACAAGTGAAGATAGTAATATCTACTTGAAGTCTGAAGGAGATCAGATCCTGATCTGTGAGGTATTTGTTGATGACATTATCTTTGGTGGAGATGACAAGATGAGTCATGAGTTTGTAGATGAGATGAAGAAAGAGTTTGAAATGTCACTCATAAGGGAGATTAAACTCTTCATTGGACTGCAGATCCAGCAGATGAAGGATGGAATCTTTATCACTCAGTCCAAGTATGTCAAAGAGGTGTTGAAGACCTTTGGAATGGAAGATAGCAAACCGGTTGGTACTCTGATGGTGACTGGTTGTAAACTATCTAAAGAAGATGACTCAGAATTGGTTGATGAGAAGGAATACCGATCAATGATTGGTAAGTTGCATTATGTAGTGCATAGCAGACCGGATATTGCACATGCAGTTGGCATTATTGCAAGATTCTAGAAAAGCCCATGAGAATCTCACTTGGTTGCAGTCAAGCAGACTCTCAGGTATTTGAAGGGAACTGTTGACTATGGATTGTGGTATCCTTATAGCAAGGATTTCAACTTGAAAGTATACACAGATGCTGATTGGGCAGGCAGTATAGATGACCGGAAAATCACAACCGGTGGTGCATTCTTTCTTGGTGGTAGACTGGTCTTATGGATGAGTAAGAAGTAGAGTTGTATCTCTTAGTCTACAGCAGAAGCAGAATATGTTGCAACTTTCATGAACTGCACTCAGACAATTTGGATGAAGTATGTATTAAATGGCTTCAAAGTTCATGTATTTGAATCGGTAAGTATATTTTGTGAAAATACTAGTGCAATTAATATCTCCAAGAATCCGGTTTTACATTGTAGAACCAAGCACTTTGAGCTTAAGTATCATTTCTTAAGGGAAAAGGTTCAGAACAAAGAGATTGCACTGGAACATGTTTCCCATAAGGAGCAGTTAGCAGACATATTCACCAAACCTCTCCCAAAGACTACATTTATGTACTTTAGAGGTGAATTAGGGGTGTTTCCCCTTCAGGAGGTAAACTAAAAGCATATGCTCCACATCAGTTAGGTATTGCATAGTCAAATTTATTTTGGATTGATTTGTTGAAGGATGCTACTCCTCAGGGGGAGCAGCATAATGGAACAGGGAAGCTTGTACCTCCACTTTGGCATTGTTGTCAAAGGGGGAGAAGATGTGAAGCAGAGAAGATATCTGCAAAAATTGGGGGAGAAGATGTGAAGCAGATAGGTAACTTTGTATATTGCCATCAATGCCAAAGGGGGAGATTGTTGGCATTATGTGAACTGGTATGAGGACATAATGACATTGTATGTCATCATTGATGTCAATATGCTGAAGAGGTGAGAACCGGTACAAAACTGTAAACCGACATGTGTGCCAAAGTGAAGTGGTGTGCTTGTTCAAAGGTGAACCGGCATATGGTTATGGGAACCGGCACATGGAAGCGTTGTATGACTATCAGTTGGTAGTCTCAACTTTAGGGTTTCTGGTTAAAGTGCTTCAAGCCTGTGTGGCTCAACCAGTGACTTTGTGTGATGAGTTAGCATGATAACAAAGAACAGATCATGTTGCCACGTAAGCCTTGTCCGCGTGAAGGATCTTGCATGAAGGAGATTGTTCCTATCTACCTTGGAAATGTGAGAAGTCTGTAAAATGGTGATAATGTGTGACGGGTTATTAGCAGCCATAAAATTGGTGGAAATGGACGATGGAGAATGTCTTGAGATTGGATCAAGAACTGCTGCATTTAATGTAGTGTGCTCAATGGTTAGGATTGAACCATTTGAATTCCTTAACCTAACAGGTTTAGGGTTTATGGTTTATGCTACCAACCTATCTATTTTCCTATGAGGTCGATGTTGTGTCTCTTTCTGAAGTTGTTGGCAAAAGTTTTGTGTGTGTATCCATGAGAAGGGATACGTGATTCTTGCCAGACCAAAAGGAGAGAAGTGATACCTACAGAGTGTAAGTATAGAAGGTGAAGAGGAGCTTAAGCAAATCTGCATTGGCATTGAGTGCTATTACCAGATCATTGTAATGCCTGTTGATCTCTAACCACCTCAATAGTTGGAAAATCCCTTAACAGGGTAGCCTTAACCGGCTTACTGTAAATCCTTTAACAGGGTAATTCAAAGCTATTGAGTTCGAAATCCTTTAGCTATTGAGTTCTTTAAATCCTCTAACAAGGTAACCTTTAACAGAGTTTAACCCTTAATCGGGTATTGTAGCCATCCCTTAACTGAGTGATCTCTAACAGGATCGGTTCCTAGCAGAACCTATTGTAATGTCTCTAACCGGACAAGGCTTCTAACAGAGCGGACTTCTAAAGAGTTCAAAAATAGCTTGTGGGTATTCATCCCCACCGTGGTTTTTCCTAGTTGGGTGTCCATGTAAAAATGTGTGTCATGTGTGATGCTTTTATCTTGTGATGCTTTGCTATTGTCTGTCAAGCATATGATGGTTCTGTGTTTTATGCCTGTCAATAAAACATGTTGAACTAGCTGTTATTATGATCTGATGATACATTACCTGTTTATGCATAAGGGTGAAATGGTAGGGTAGTCTTGAGTTGAGTGAAAAGCTAAGTGAGTAATGGGTTAATGCTTGTCTCAGTCAGTCTTAGCTTTACCAGTTGCACTTTGTTTCAAACCGATGTCACTATTTACCAGTCATTTGAAGTGTCTGCTGTTAGACCGGATTAGGACTATATTTTTGTCTATATTGATTCACATCTCCCCTTAGTACCAGGTTAGTACTATCAGTTCATCATTAAGTTATCATTATGTAACATGCTCCACTCTCCATCTAATGGTACTCCAAATTGTTCTAACATATAGTAAGTGACTTGCAAATTTGTCAATAATTCTTAATTGGAAGTGGAAGTTGACATCAATTTTTCATCCAAAGCTATATTCAAGGTTATCAATGGTTTGGTCATGGACAAAAAGTTATCCTCATTTATGTCCTTAGGAAACAGGTCCAAATCATGCTTTATTTTATCCTCCAAATTAGTTTTGAAAGAAAAATCTCCTGTCAATTTCTTATTAAGTGGACCAATAAGATTCTACATGCTAGAGGTCAAAGGACACATTAGAAAGGCTTGGCCCAATCTATCCTCGTTGTGAGCCATAATATTGAGCAGTCACCTCTTGTTTATCCAAAAACCCAAATCATTGTGTAGTTGCATAATTAATCATAGATGCTCGCAAAAACTAGCTCCGCCTACATAGGCCCTACCAATAGTGACAATATACACTTGAACACTAAATGAATGACGTGGCTCTAGCATGTTCATCTCCTAAGTATGATAATGTGTGGCTGTCTTTTGTAAGATCAATGGCCAAGATCTTCGCACTATTGCAGAGTTAGCCGAAAGTGATTGATGAAGATAACTCCATAGTGCCGAAGGTTTTTGTAAACTATGGAAAATAAAAAATAATAAAATTAAAGACATTAAACTAGTACACATGCTTATAATCTGAATTTACCATTGTAAGCATTTATGCTCTAGGGTTTTCTACGCGGGCTATAGTTGCATTTGTTACATTAATCATTGCTCTCTTAAATTCTTTGTGTCTTTCAATTTCATGAGCCTATTAGCCTAATTGATCATATACAATAATAGAGTTGTAGAGTAAATCATTTTAAGTTTTATTTTGAAACCCTATCTACAACCTACATCGGTTTAATAGTGCAGTAGGGAAAAAGCCAATAACAAAACCAAAATTGAAACCCATCTCATACAAAATTACAAATACATATTCAACAACTTCCAAAATCAAGCAAACCAGACATAAAAAAATTCTAGAAATGATATTATCATGAAAGAACTTGCACATGATAGGTTAATAGCTGGGTAGGGCCAACACCCATTATATGAAGATAACATTAAAAATAAAGATACAACAATATTTGGTTTGTAGCCAAAAATATATTTCAATTGAATGTCCAGTAGTGATATAAAATATGGCACAAGTACTTATCAAAAAAAATTAACAACCCATAACCCACAATAGAAAATTCAAAATAGAATGAAGCAGCTAAACCATACTTTAGGACTAGGAGACATTTCAAGTCCACCTTGCCGCTTCACATTCCTCCTTCATTCTGTCCTGCCGAACTTTCTTGGCTTGTAAGATGAGTTAGTAGTCCTATCCACATTTAACATGAGCTTTGCCTACTGCAATTTCCTCCACACCGCATCTATTGTCCTCAATCCATTCCTCTTTGCTCCCTAGTTGCAGTGCCCCTACAATCTCAGCCACATCTGCCTCATCATTTTCAGCTTCATCTAGAAACCCTTCAATGGTCAAGAAGTCCTAATGCCAATCATCTTCCTTGGGTTCCTTGATTTTGGCTACAAAAAGGAGGAAATTGATACTACATAGTATATCACTCCTCTACCCCTATAGCAGCTGGGCATTGTGTGTTTGTACAATCAAAATTTAGAAACCCCCCCAATGTAATATTTCTATGGGAGGGGAATGGGGAGTTTATTATCCATATTATTGATCACCACATCAATGTCATGCAAATATGGATGCTCAAATAGCATATGGGTGAGTTTTTTCACCCACTCCTTGGAAACCATCACATATAACACTAGGGCAAGAAAAAAGGTCAGAATGTTCGAACTGACCCTATGCCTATGATATGCCATTAGAAAATCCAACCCCAACATTGTCTTGATTACATGCATTATGGACCGATGGTCATTCACCAAGACCCCTCCTAACCATTTATCAGTGACTTCACCTACAAACGTTGTTTGTTGTTTCATTTCCCTAAAAATAATCAGCGTGTCCATCAATCCCACCTCTACGTTTCCAACTCGAACATGTAATGTGGAAATATGGTAATACCCCAATAGCCAATTTAAAGGCATTCGCTTGACTTCATAAATGATCATAAATGTATCATTAAAGGAACACTTACCATAAGTTTCCTTCTGTGGTATATATTAAATATTATCTTCTTTTATTATTTTTCTATTTTTTGATATAAGTTATAACAACCATAGCGTATTTTCTATATCGATTATTTTTCAAAAAAATGGCACATAGTCAAATTTGAGATCAAGAATGTAAACCCAAGCAGAAGATCATTTCAAATGAGTGAACGACTCAAGAATTAATGCTTAATGTTAACACATTGACAAGGATCACACAATGATAAGGAAATTGCCAAGACAAAACAAAATATCCTTAATATTATGATTCATCATTCATGTAACATCTAAAAGTACAAATGGAGACAATCTTAGCAACAATATAGTACTCTATTCATTAAGTAATTGAAAAAATACTGAGAGAAAGTCTACATTCTAATTTATTTCACCATGAAACCACCCTACACAAATAGACAAGACAAATCCTTGTTTCTACTCTCCTCAAAGATAAATTTTTTTTAGAATCCTTCTTAACAGCCTTGGTATTCCTTTTATAATAATAAGGATTCCAACAAGATAGCAGCCATTTACAAGAATGTGTAACATGTATTGCATGTATAGGATGTCAAAAAACTGCCAAGCCAGTATACATGAAAGCTTTGGTGTCGAGACATAGAAAGCTTCCATGAATGCCAACAACCTTATGAGAAATGCCACTATCGCACAAGCGTGGTTATTGATGCAGACGATACCAGGATACAAAATTGTCATTGCATTTCATGGTAGGGGAGAACTTTGATAGTTTTGATCAATCAAGGATGCTTGACTCCAAAACCGCATCTCTTGTGTCTTCACCCATCTTTCTCTCTGCATTCCACCCATTATAAGGTGGAAATGGTAGTTGCCAAAGAGATCAGAATTATTTGCAACTGCAATTGAACCCTATAGTCGCACTCAAACCTTTTAATAACCCTTTGTTTATCTTTGAAAAATTTTAATAACCCTTTCGATACAAGGTAAGTCATCAATCTTCTTTACTTCATGGCATCAAAAAACCTTCATCCATATCTCTTTATGCTAGAATTCAGCTGCACCTTCTATACACTTCATTTTGAAACCTCTTCAAGAAAGGCAACAAAACTTCATAAAAACTTATCCTAGAAATATGTCTATCTTCTACAATTTGATAAGTAGTACATAGATTATATAACTTCTATCTTCTACATTCAGAAATGTAACATGTGAATAATGACCCTATTTCTCGATTTGCAAAGTGGCAACAACTGACAATCGGGTCTATACTTTGGACTATTCCACATTTTCTATTAATTTGTGTGAGATGTATTTTTCTATCATTCCACAAGAAAGCTTTCATTCCAACAGGCTTGACACTTGTACATAACACACGAACCTCAACATAGACCTTTACCGAGGGGGGGTTTCTTAAAGTTATTCCTAAGGATGGTAGGGATTGTTGTCTGAGATGGTGGACAAATTGGATGTGGTTGCATATGTCTTGATGCAGCATGACAGAATGTTCTAGATCTATGTGGTTTCATGGACGACAGTGATGATAGGCAACATTGACAATGTTCTTTAAGTAGAGGAATTATTCATGAGTTTGAAATTTGACTTCAAGTGGGAGAACATTGGAATGTGAAGTCAATTAGGACTCTTCTTCCCTATGTGTCATTCAAGTTCTCTTCAATTAGGACTATGTTCTCGTATGTGTCATACATGTAGTTTTGTGAGTCATACTTACTATATTTAGTAAGTTGTCTTCAACTAGGACTCTGCAACTTGGGTGCATTGACTTAGTAAATTATTAAGTCATTCATAGTAGAATCAAGTTGGACTCTATATGTGTCAACCTTGTAGATGATTGAGAACCACATATAGGCTTAGTCAATAATATGACTAAAGTAGTGGCATTAGAAGGGTTAGAGGTGGCAAATTTGAGAGCTTAATTATAGCATTAAATTTCTCAAAAATTTTTATATTAGAGTATCTTTCCCTCCTTTGGAAATCTAGGGGCTATAACAATTTTGAGATTGTATTGTAACTATTTTTTTTGTTGATTTATGCTTGATGACTGTCTAGTTTTGGAGCATGGGGTGTTTTACCCAAAAGGGTTTTTCCCATGGTAAATTTGTGTTCTATTCTTCTATCTTTTCTTCTATTTTTTATTATGTGTGATTTAATCTAAATGTATGCATGCTTCTCAAACTGTTGTTTGATCTCAAAAGATCTTAAATTGCAATCACTTTTCTGTAAGGGATAATGTGGGAAATTATTAATGCCCGATTCCTCTTTATGGTATCCTAGTGTGTAAATTTGTGTTGGATGCTTGATATGCATATTGATCTCGAGAGATGGATCTTTAAAGGTACTCGGATTTCCCAACAATTATTATACTATGTTTGAGAACAACAAATATACAACACTAATGTGTGACGATTTTTTAATATCTATTGGGTTTATTTTGGCAGTTGTTTTTATCATTCAAGCCAATTATTAGAGGTTGTTGATTAAATTAAATATGGTTAAAAAATGTTACAAGTTAGTTGATGTTATTTGCATGCATATTAGATTTAATATAAAAAATAATATTGGTTCAAATGAAAGTATTATTAGTTTATTTGACCATGCTAGCTCAATAATGGTGAGTTGTTAGTATTCACTTGTTCAATTTTCTAGTGTTAGAATTGTGCTATATTGAATATTTTCATTTTGACAAAATAAAAAGATTAATATACTAATAATATTGGTAAGGAGAAATATTAATTTAGTTATGAAACATTAGTAAAATCATATTTAGTTATGGCAATAAGGTATATTAGTAATGTTAGTAAATGAAACAACATGCTAGTACTAACTGAGATATTACAATAATATTATCAAAACTTTTATAAGACCTAATTAATTCATTTTGTTAATGTGTTATAGTTTCTTTGATGGAAATAATGTTAGTAATGAGGACTAAAAGTTCACTTGCTACCTTAAAAGCATTGTAATACCCTCAATATTTACTACTCTAACAAGATGTGTATATTTAATTAACTATCATTATTTCTAAAAGAATATAAAGGAAATAATTTGAAAATTATGGATAACATATATATAAAGATATACATGGTATCTATATCAAACAACTATATTTCAAACATGATTAATGAATTATTTAATCCACTATTTTTAATACTACTACTGTAACAACATTCTATACTGCACTTAAGAGAGTAATTTAATTTCATGAGAAGGTAAAGTTAAAACATGAATGTAAATATACATCCAAGGAAAAAATTTCAACTTTTAAATTAAATTCTTTAACACATAACAAATACAAATCATTGCATTCTATAAGAAACATTGAAATAACTTACAATTTTTCATCAAAGAAATATACTTACTCTTTTCCTTCTAAGAATTTATATAGTTTCAATTAAACAATTGAGTTTACAATAAAAAAATAGAGTTAAGAAATTATTGGTGTGTGGATAACCTGATCTACATCTCAAGCCTTGACGCGTTATCTGTAGGAGGGAAGGCATCACCCAAGTAATTTTATTCTAAGCTCAAACTGGTGGTCTCCCATACACCTTCCAATTGGAAGTGGCCTTACTATTCATAAGGGTATAGATGAGGGAACTATTAAGGACTCCCATCCAAGTTTTGGTGTGGTCTCCTACATAATTCCAATTAACCATACAACTATAGATATCCTAATATCTATGTATAACCATTTTAATTGGACTATACAGCTAGATTCGATGAATCGACTCCGATGCAAGTAGATTATTGCATCACTTTGGCCAAAGATTCATATTGATAACAATTATAAAGAAGTGTAGACAAATATTCATGCACCTCTACTCAACATGGATTACTATACTCATAATATACTTACAACTTCATAAACTCAAAATATACTTAAGAGTTGAAATGAAACTTCTGATGTCATGTTTTCTCAGATTTACTAAATCATAACAACTGCCACTAGTTTGCATGTCAAAATGATAAAATAAGTTTTTTAATAAAAATACATCTCATATCAAGATAGCATAACTTTCAATTATTTAAGGGACATTCAAGTAATATCACCCTTCATTTACTCGTGACTTGGTTAGTATCATTGCTACTACTATTGATAGGAGACTTACTGTTTAAGAAAAACAACTTCTCCTAAGATCTTGTTCTAACTAAGTTTTGAAGGTAGTCTATAATAAAAAAAATTAACATTTTAATGTCCAAAATGACTTTTTTTAGAGAACATCTTCTTTAAAGAAAGCCTCATGAGTAATTTCTACCTTTATGAGAATGTTCTTCTTTACCTAATTGATGTGGTCTTTAGGGTCAAAAACCCTCTCTACTCTAAGATTTAAGGAATATATAAACTTCTTGTAGCTTTGCACTTCCTCAAGTGTAACAAACACAATAGAGAAATCTAAAAAATCTATTACATGGGGCAAGAAAGTGCCTTTCTTCTATTTATCCATTTTCTATTTTTCCATCCACATCATCTGCCACATAAACTCCAAAAATGCCAATGATGGAGAAACAATTCTAGGGAAATGATGAGGTGCTTTAAGGAATCCATGGATCCTCATAATCATATAATGAAAAAATAAAACCAATCCCCAAACTTGTGAGTATGACCTTCATTGGGCTTCAAAATTATTGGCCTCAATAATTTCATTATTCTTGGGGGAAACTTTTCTGGAACCAAATTAAAATCAACCACGATCTTCATTACAAAATATTCATGAAATGTGTCATAATTACTATTTTTGCACCTATTATCCCAGACATAACTCTAGCATTGAGCTAGTAGCATTGAACCTTATTTGTCTGCTATTTTCAAATTGCAATTTCTGGCTCCATGAGTTATGTTTTGACATAAGATTAAGTGGCAGAGAAGAGAATAATGTCTGAAATCAAGTAGGGTTATATTCCTCTTTACTTTAATCAATCCTTCATGGATCACACACAATATTTTTGTGGGAAAATCAAATTCTATATTCACCTCTGAGTGTTGTATTCTCATTGCCATCATCATCAAGTCTATCGACATTCTATCCTCTGCATTCCTTCCCATCAGTTGACACAAGGCAAAGTAAATTCTAGAAAAATAGCTCTCAAAATATTCAACCAAGAATGGTTCCTATTCTATCAATGGGATTGGCATTCTACTATTATCAACATCTTTGTTCTGGTACATGGGAAGCTCATCTCTCCTACAATTTTTCCATGACCTCTTATAATACTCAATCGATTTTTTTTATTTTATTATTTCTAAGTATTGTTTATTCAACATGAACCATTCAACAATTTTAGGCTTGTCCAACATTATCAAAAGTGAACCATAAGGTTTTCATAACTATTTTTGATATTGCATTGTAATTTTGGGCCAAGATCCCGATCAAGTCAACCTCTATAAATTTTTTGACATAATTAACTGTTCTAAATCTAATTTCTAGGGGTTAGACACTAGGACTTTCTCCTCCCTCATGGTGTTGAAATACTCAAACAAACCACATCTTGAAATAGGAATGATTGCACACCTACATCCTTGGGCCACATCCCTAACAACTTCTTATGACCTTTATCAGTTGAACTGAGAAAAATATCCAAAATTGTTTATTCTAATAACCCCCTTTTATCCTTAGACATTAAATATTCTCCCTTTTAGATAGTTGACTCAATATTTCAAGGCATATTGACATAATACTCCACTCCCTAACTAGGGTTTATTTCTTATAACAACAAAGTCACTTTAAATGAAAAGGTGAAAAATGCAAGAAAACTCACTACTTCAAACACCACTTCTAAGAGATAGAGCACTTATAGGTTTGCTTAATGTTTGAAATCCTAGCTATCACTGACTCGCCTTTTGCCAACTAATTGTTTTGAATGCTAGGTGATCATAATGAGTTACAAACTTTTTAATTTATTACTC